>NC_133652.1:200872840-201172840 GCF_009905375.1 Apium graveolens | reverse complement strand
TAGGCCCAAGAAAATCTAGAAAGGTCCTTAGTGTCATTCAAAGTGCACAAGTTAGCTTATAGACTTAAGAATCCAGTAGGTCAGTTTTGGTTAGGAATATTCGAGCTTTAGTGGTGTCAAAAACCGAGAGTCGCCTAAGGTGTCGCCATAAGTATGCAAGTGAGAACGCTTTCTTTTAGCGTTTAGTTTTGTGGACCCTATGAGTGAGGCATGAGTGAGCCCTAGTGTTTACATTTAGATATAGGTCAGTAGAGTGTTAGGCCAAGGTTTTGGCTAAGAGAATTGGAACCACCAAGTGTAGGCCCTTCAAGAGTCGAGACTAGTTTAGTAGTGTGTCGCAAGTGGAATTGTGGAGATTTGAGAGTGAGATCATTCAAGTCCCGAATAAAGCACCAAGTCTAAATAATAGTATGAGTATACCTATATGTGTTATGTGCTCCAAGGTGCTACTATATGTATATATGCATGGTGTTGTGTGTTAACTTAGTGTTTTACGCAATATAAGACACCAAGCGTTACTTGGAGTCAATTTGTGCATTTGGTGTTAGGGTTGTTTGGTGTCATAAGAGTCCGTAGTAATGAGGGATTCTTATTATTTTGTAGGATCAAGTGAAGATAGGAAGCTTGCCGTCAAGGTCGAGTAGTGCTCCCGTCACTCCCAAGACAAGTCGTGTGTAGTCAAACCTCTCAAGGCAAGTGTCCTTCCCTTGTAAACTTATATTGTGCAAGTGTACTCTTCCTTCGTAATGACATTATGTGAGTGTTTCCCCCTTGTTGAATTGATATTATGAAAGTATACTCCTTTTGTTAATCATATGTTATGCAAGTACCCTGAGATACTTATTGGAACCATGATAGCTTGCTTGAATTTGATATTGCCCATTGTTATAAGTACCCGAGCTTGATTTGAGTTAGTATAATTGGTATACCTTGATCACCCCAAACTCATTCAAAAGCATTTCGTACCTTTAATAATCATTCATATACCTTGTTGTATTCCCCTTGACTTAGTCTTTAAATATCCCTATTGATTATACATTATCGAATTTCCTTGCGACCTTGAGAAAGTTAATCCCTTCGAATCATATCACCATTTTCGATTGTTTATCATTTCCTTTCATTAAACCCTGAGATAACGATTCATTTGTACACTTTCTTATTACCCCTTACTATGATACTCGAATATTGAAATTCTTTGATACCCTATGATTGTAACCCTAGTTGAGATTCCTACATTTATGGTTTATTGATTCGAACTCTTTTACAATACTTTCTTCCTTGATTGTTAAACCATTGATATTCATCTTTGATAACCTCTAGTGAGAAGATTGTTCTTCTATGAATAAGAATCTCGTAATCTTAATCCTTTGATTTTTGATCATAACCCTATTATTTGAAATCCTTCGAAATTGGAATGATTGGTACCCTTACTTATAATCATTAGAATTTCCCTCTGTTAAACTATTGTTACTCAACCCTGATTATTCCTTTAAATCAGTAAATTGTTCCTTTACATTGAACCCTGAATTGATTTCCTCACCTTGATAGTTCAATTCGTCTGGAAATAAACCTTAACTTAGTACAACTGTTGTTGAGTTTGGCATAGAATTCCTTAAAGAAGTACTCGATCCTTTCATGCCTAAAGAGCTTTTGAAATGTTATTATTTCTGGCATCAAATTTTATCAAACTGTAATGTTTTTAAAAGCCAAATTGTCAAAAGGACAATAAATGTTTTCTTGAGAATAGTGAAGATGTTTACTATTTAAGAAATTTATTATTAATCGGCATCAGTTTTTGAAATGATTAAAAAGTTGGATTTTCAGTCCCAAAGGGGGACAAATGTTTTCTTTAGATAGTGGATCTGGACTGAGACGCGAGTCCTTTCCACACTTAAATTGTAGGCTTAAAAGTTGCCTAGGGATCCCATTAATGTTTTAGAACCCAGCGAGGTTCGGGATTACTTCGCGGCTGATCACCGGCTGTAATCCGTAGCGTCATAAAATGGTTTTTGGATTAAGAAATGATTTTAGAAATGTTTTGTTAAAAACAAATGATGTCATCACCCAAAAGTTCATCTCTTATTGCTATTAGCTCTATCTTCACATTGTCATTCTTTCATATGTATCTCGATTCATGTTTTGTATCATATTGTTTAGCACTTGCTGAGCATTTGGCTCACTACTTGCTTTCACCCTGATATTACAGCTAGCAGCTATGGTTAGATTCAAGCAGACCGCTCGTAAGTCCACTGGAAATGCTGAGGCTTATTTGAGAGCTCAGGTAGGTAGCTGAAAGTCTATTGTGAGGACCGGTAGTTATGAAGTTGTATTAGTTTGTAGGGTTGGACTGTTCTTCAAACACTAAACCTAGCGATCCTGGATATTGTCTGTAAACAGCCTTTTGTAATATTATTTTATTATTAAGTCATTTATATTGTTAAGTGTAATTTGGGGCTGTGACAGGTCTTGGTATCAGAGCTATGGTTTAGAGTCCCTGAAAACAGTCCAAATAGGCTATAAGGTGTAGAATATAAATATTGGAAGCGCGAGAGAGTAAGTAGATATTATTCGGGTAAATAGCCAATATTTCCCTTCGTTATATCTCAGCAAAGGATGCATTCATCTTCGTCTTCAGTGCCATCCGACACTATCTCTTTCTCTATGAACGCTGATTCGAGGCTTCAGTTCAATAGGCTTCAGGGGAAGTATGATCGATTGTTGGAGCGACTCGATGTAGCTTTTGAGGATGATACTCGACCTAAGAATGAACCTAGGGCGTAGTTGATCATGAGACCTGAGTCCTTGTTGCCGCTCATCAACAATAAGCTCAACGAGATACCAGCGCACCGCGATCGCAGTAGCCAGCATACCATCCAGCTAGTGACAAATGAGCTTCAGGACATAGTGAAGGTGCTTCAGAAGCAGGAGTGGATCGAGATTCCAAAGGCTCGTGACGATAGCGAGGAGACTCAGGAAGCAGAAGATTAGGTCGATTAGGAGCTAGATTTCCTAATTTCTTTTCCAGTTGGCTATCATCCTAGTTTTTAAACTCTTGAACTATATAGTTTCCCTATTTCCTTGTTGAACTTTGATATCGTTGTATTTCATTCGAACCTTAATTATTGTGTTGTAAGCCGACTTTGCTTTGATGATTAATGCCTTGCTATTTTGTTTCAATTTCACTTTCATTTCCATATCTAGAATTGTCTATCACCTTTGTTGCTAATAACCAAAAAATCTGAATTGCATGTGATAACCTTAACTTGTAAACCCCCTTAACTTGAAAAAAATGTTATATTTACAACTGTTTTGTTAAACCGTTTTATTTCAGAATCATGCCACCCAAAAAGACGAGGCAAACTAGTACCTCTACCGACCCTGATATCCTTCGAATATTGGAAACTTTGCAACAACAAACCCATACACTTGCTCAACAACAACAAACTACTCAACAAGAATTCCAACAACAATAATTTTGAAACCCGGAGAATCATGAACAACACCAACATCAACCAGATCCACCAGTACCTCCTCAGCCAATAGTAACTTTAAAAGCTTTTCAAAGTGTAAGCCCTCCAGCTTTTCATGATACCACTGACCCAGTTGTAGCAACTTTCAAAGCTTTTCAAAGTGTGAACCCTCCAGCTTTTCATGATACCACTGACCTAGTTGTAGCCAACACCTGGATAAGAGAAATGGAGAGATCTTTAGAATTGGTTAGGTTAGAGGAAGAGCAGAAGACTGTCTATGTTACATATTTTCTGAAGGGAGAAGTGATCTATTGGTGGGATTCTGTGAAGGCCATGGAAGCAGTTCAGCTAGTTACTTGGGCAAGATTTTAGGATCTATTCTTGGAGAAGTATTATCCCAAGTATATTCAGAAGCAGATGGAAGTGAAGTTTTTGGAATTGAAGCAAGGGAATATGTCAGTCTTGGAGTATGAGAAGAAGTTCAAAGAATTATCAAGGTTTGTGGCCAAGTATGTAGGAACTGAAGAAGAGAAAGCCCAATCAGCAAGGGCTTGAATATTGGATTCGGGATAGAGTGTCGATGTTTGAAATCGATACTTATGCAGGAGTAGTTCAGAAGGCGGCTTTGATTAAAAGTAATTGAGTGCAGTCTAGGAAGGAAAGAGATAAAAAAAGAGAAGGTATTTCAAGGAGAAAGGACGGAATCAGGAGGTCAGATAGACAAGAATATGAAGAGGATTGGATTCCAGAAGGGGTGGAACTCACAGAAAAAAGGAGAAGTGAGTAAGAAGCAGAATAACAAAGGAAATTTCCAATAGAATCAAGGACCAGCAAGTGAGAATAGGCAGCCAAGGGTTGAATGCAAGCACTGTGGGAAGAAGCATCTGGGAGTTTATAATAAGGTCAACATGACTTGTTATCGGTGCAATAAGAAAGGACATTTGGCAAATGAGTATAGTGCTCAGATAGATTATAAGTCTAAAAGAGTTTGTTTAAGGTCAAAGAATGGAATGAAAGTGGTGTTTAAAGGACAAAAGCAAGAATAATTGTTTCTGACAGCTGTTCAGGCTAACAATTTGCTTAGGAAAGGTTGCGAGGTATTCCTAGCTTATGTAGTGGATTCGGAGAAGGAAGTTCCTAGTATAGAAGCGATTCCAGTGGTGAGAGAGTTTTCGAACGTGTTTCTAGAAGAGTTTCCAGGATTACCGCCAATCGAAAAATTGAGTTTGAGATTAATCTTGCTCCAAGAGCAGAACCAGTTTCTAAGGCACCGTATAAAATGGCCCCAGCATAGATGAAGGAGTTAGCAAGTCAATTGCAAGAACTTTTGGATAAATATAAGGTCCAGTGTATCGCCATCGGGAGCACCAGTTCTGTTTATAAAGAAAAAGGATGGGAGTATGAGACTTGTATAGACTATCGCGAGTTAAACAAATTTACGATTAAGAACATATATCCGCTACCAAGGATAGATGATCTATTCGATCAATTAAAAGGAGCTAAGTGTTTCTCTAAGATTGATTTAAGGTCAGGATACCATCAGTCGAAGATCAAGCTAGAAGATATTCCAAAGACAGCATTCAGGACAAGGTATGAACATTATGAGTTTTTAGTAATGCCATTTGGGTTAATAAATGCCCCAGCAACTCTCATGGATTTAATGAATAAAGTTTTCAAGAGATATTTGGATAAGTTCGCCGTGGTCTTCATCGAAGACATTTTGATATATTCAAAGTCAGAAGAGGAGCATGAGCAACATTTATGGATAGCTTTGGAGATTCTTAGATAAGAGAAGCTGTATGCCAAATTTTCAAAGTGCGAGTTTTGGTTGCAAGAAGTTCAATTTTTAGGGCTTATAACTGGAAGTGAAGGAATTAGAATGGACCCTGCAAAGATCGAAGCAGTAATGAGTTGGGAGAGACCCAAGACTCCCACAGAAGTAAGAAGTTTTCTAGGATTGGCCGGGTATTACAGAAGATTCATAAAGGATTTCTCAAAGATTGCTACGCCACTGACTAAGCTAACAAGAAAGAACCACAAGTTTGAATGGGATAATAATTGTAAAGAGTGTTTCCAAGAATTGAAGCAAAGGTTGGTTATCTCCCCGATATTGGTATTACCGGATGACAAAGGAGAATTCGTTATTTATAGCGACAATTCACATAAGGGTTTGGGTTGTGTGCTAATGCAGCACAACAAGGTGATTTCATATGCATCCAGACAGATTAAACCTTATAAATTGAAATATCCGACTCATGATTTGGAGTTAGCATCTATAGTAATTGCGCTCAAGATATGGAGGCACTACCTGTATGGAGAGAAGTGTAAAATATACACGGATCATGAGAGCTTGAAGTATATATTCATTCAGAAGGAGCTCAACATGAGGCAAAGGAGATGGTTGGAGCTTATAAAGGAATACGATTGTTCGATACATTATCACACAGGAAAGGCGAATGTAGTAGCCGACGCGCTCAACAGAAAGGAAAGATTAAATTTGATTGCATTACCAAAGGAGTTGTTTGAATAAAATACAGTCTGATTCAGTTTCTACTTGATGTTGATATTTAGTTTGTTGTTAAATATCAAATGTGGTATTAATATAGATGATTGATGTTGACTTCAATATGGGATGTGGTGAGCATCAAAGTTCATATTGATATCTAATTTGATATGACATCAAAAAGAATATTGATATTAAGAGAATAATCGAATGACCGGAGAAGAGTTATGTACGCAAAAAGATGAGAAAGGGATATTAAAATTTTCATCAAGGATTTGGATTCCTCAAGTAGTTGAACTGAAAATAATGAAATACTGCAGAAAGCTCACAATTTGAGACTTTCAATTCATCCAGGAAGCACTAAGGTGTATGAAGATTTGAAAAAGAAGTTTTGGTAGCCGAACATGAAAAGAGAAATTGCGGATTGGGTTGCGAAATATTATACGTATCGACGGGTTAAAGCGGAACACCAAAGACAAAGCGGGTTAATTCAGCCATTGAAGATCCCAGAATGGAAACGAGAAAATATTGCTATAAATTTTATAGTGGGATTACCTCGGACGAAATCTGGACACGACACCATTTGGGTTATTATTGATCGCCTTACCAAGTGAGTGCATTTTCTGCCGATCAATGAAAGGACTTCATTGGATAGATTGGTGCATAGGTACGTGCATGAGATTGTGTTACGTCACGGTGTTCCAGTATCGATAGTTTCGGATCGAGATCCGCGATTCAACTCAAGATTTTGGAAACAGTTTCAAGAGAGTTTTGGCACCAACATAAATAGGAGCACGGCGTATCATCTGCAGACTGATGGTCAAAATGAGAGGACCATTCAAGCAATTGAAGACATGTTACGAAGTTGCGCTATTGATTTTATGGGAAGTTGGGACGAACATTTACCTTTGGTAGAGTTCTCCTACAACAACAGCTATCACTCAAGCATTGGCATACCACCGTACGAAGCGTTGCATAAAAGAAAGGGCAGATCGCCAACGAATTGGGATGAAGTTGGAGAAGGAGAGATTCTAGGTCCTGAACTGGTCCAACAGATGAGGGAGACAGTCAAATCATTATCCAGAAAAGATTGCTTGCTTCTCAAGACAGGCAAAGGAAGTACGCAGATCCTGCTCGAAAGGATGTGAGTTTTCTAGTCGGCGAATCCGTATTGTTAAACGTGTCACCGTGGAAAGGGTTGACTAGATTTGGAAAGAAAGGCAAATTAGCACCTAGATATATAGGTCCTGCTGAGATTTTTTTTAACCGAGGAAAGTGGCTTACGAGTTAGTGCTGCCTCCGCAGTATCAGCATGTTTATAATGTCTTTTATGTGTTTTTGTTAAAAAAAAAAAAAAAAAAAGAAAAAAAAAAAGTATAACCCGGATGTCAATCTTGTAATAGAGTATGAGCCTATAGAAATTTAGGCAGACTTGTCGTATGAGGAGCAACCTGTCAAAATACTCGACTGGCAAGCAAAGAGTCTTAGAAATAAGTCGGTAAACTTAGTAAAAGTACTTTGGAGGAACCTCAAGGTCGAAGAGTCAACTTAGGAGTTCGAGTCTGATATGCGTTCCCGGTATCCTCATCTGTTCTCTTAGATTCTGAGGACAGAATCCTTTAAGGGGGAGAGAATGTTACAACTGGTATTTTGTGTAATATTATTTGCGAACTCTGTATAATATTAGAGTCGACAATAAATATATTTATTGATTGTATATTTGTGTGAATGGACTTTGCTGCATTATAAATTACTTTATTTAAAATATGAATTTTTCAAAGCGAGAGTTTTATTAATTTCTCTTATTATTGATTTATAGAGAATATTCTTTACCTTGGGGAAATTATTTTTTTAAAATCATTTCATTCACAAATCACAAAAGTGATCTCATAAAATTTCTAAAAATCGAGTTATTTTATGGTACAACTTTTATAATTTTCGAAATTTTATTTTATTTTATAAAAATAAATCTTTGAAATTAGTAGTTTAGTAATTAGCAATTTACATGAATACCCATGCATGCAAATACTCTCCCATTCAACTTAAAGGGCTAAAAAGACAATTCATATCCCACTAACTCTCTTTTATCCACCAAAAGACCAAACTAACCTTACATGCATTTTTGGCTTAGCTTTGGGAGAAGGGCACTCTTGTAAATTCTGAACTCCACTCACATTTAATCAAATCAAAACCATAAAACAAGCACAATTTGTCATGATCATTTCATTTTTCACTCCACACTCCACCCTCACCTCACTCTCTCCTCCCTCTCTTCTCTTCCCTCTCGGCTAAACCCCTTCCCCCAACCCCTTCAATTTTTCTTCAATAAATCCTTGCCATTCTAGTATAATTTCACTACTCATTAATATATAATACACTTTCCAAGAAGTTCCATGCTTAGGAGATGAAGTTTAATGCTTGCATGTCTTGTTGTTATGTGACCTCCAAGGAGAAACTCTTTATTCATGTGGATTAAAGAGTTCTCCATGAGATATACTTTTTATGTGCATAAAATAAGTGTTTCCTTGATTAAAACTCCTTTAAAACACTTGCATGCTACTGATCTCTAGTTGTAATGCCATGTTTTACTTTGCATGTTAGAGATAGGGCATTATTTTCAAGAATGATCAAGCTATATATGCTCTCTTTTTCGAAAATATACATGCATGTTTGGTTTGTGATTAAATTCGACCTATATGGGCTAAAAACGAATTATTTCCTTGATATCATACTTGATCTTAGTTTTTAAAATATAGTGTGCATGATCCCTTGAAATAGTTTAGTATTTTAAGTGGAATTTATGAGCTAATAATCCCATTATTTAGTCGAACTTGTTTTTGTGATCATTGTGAGTTGCATGTTAAGTTTTAGTTTGCATGTTGGTGTTATAGGGCATGAATGATCTCCATTATTGGTTGAGGCCTTAGTTTAGAGTCTTATAGAAGTAAATTTGCCTTGGTTGAGATTTAATTCGTGGTTTTGAAGTGGGAGTTAAGTTGGAAAGGCTAGGATAGAATCCTGAAATTTTTCCAGATTTGCATGTGAGTTGTGTGTTGATTTTGAATGGGCATTTCTTAGGAATTGTTAGGCCCAAGCCACGGGGAGTTAGTACTTGGGTTGTAGTTGAGTCCAGAAGCCATTAATTAGAGAAACCCAACCATTTAGTGAGGTGCACACACCAAAACTTAGATTCTGCCAGAACAGGGGACAGATTGAGTTTAGTACGTTTTGGAGATCAAAAAGTTGGATTAAGAGTAAGCCCTTATTAGAAATTGATTACTATTGATACTAGGGAGTTTAAGGAAGAGTTTCAAGTCGAACCATGGAGGTTTAGAGTTAGAACCAATGAGTTTAAGTTAGTCCAAAACAGGGCAGTTTTCAGGACACTCATTAGAGTTGTGTCTACTTTGAGCTTAGGCCCAAGAAAATCTAGAAAGGTCCTTAGTGTCATTCAAAGTGCACAAGTTAGCTTATAGACTTAAGAATCCAGTAGGTCAGTTTTGGTTAGGAATATTCGAGCTTTAGTGGTGTCAAAAACCGAGAGTCGCCTAAGGTGTCGCCATAAGTATGCAAGTGAGAACGCTTTCTTTTAGCGTTTAGTTTTGTGGACCCTATGAGTGAGGCATGAGTGAGCCCTAGTGTTTACATTTAGATATAGGTCAGTAGAGTGTTAGGCCAAGGTTTTGGCTAAGAGAATTGGAACCACCAAGTGTAGGCCCTTCAAGAGTCGAGACTAGTTTAGTAGTGTGTCGCAAGTGGAATTGTGGAGATTTGAGAGTGAGATCATTCAAGTCCCGAATAAAGCACCAAGTCTAAATAATAGTATGAGTATACCTATATGTGTTATGTGCTCCAAGGTGCTACTATATGTATATATGCATGGTGTTGTGTGTTAACTTAGTGTTTTACGCAATATAAGACACCAAGCGTTACTTGGAGTCAATTTGTGCATTTGGTGTTAGGGTTGTTTGGTGTCATAAGAGTCCGTAGTAATGAGGGATTCTTATTATTTTGTAGGATCAAGTGAAGATAGGAAGCTTGCCGTCAAGGTCGAGTAGTGCTCCCGTCACTCCCAAGACAAGTCGTGTGTAGTCAAACCTCTCAAGGCAAGTGTCCTTCCCTTGTAAACTTATATTGTGCAAGTGTACTCTTCCTTCGTAATGACATTATGTGAGTGTTTCCCCCTTGTTGAATTGATATTATGAAAGTATACTCCTTTTGTTAATCATATGTTATGCAAGTACCCTGAGATACTTATTGGAACCATGATAGCTTGCTTGAATTTGATATTGCCCATTGTTATAAGTACCCGAGCTTGATTTGAGTTAGTATAATTGGTATACCTTGATCACCCCAAACTCATTCAAAAGCATTTCGTACCTTTAATAATCATTCATATACCTTGTTGTATTCCCCTTGACTTAGTCTTTAAATATCCCTATTGATTATACATTATCGAATTTCCTTGCGACCTTGAGAAAGTTAATCCCTTCGAATCATATCACCATTTTCGATTGTTTATCATTTCCTTTCATTAAACCCTGAGATAACGATTCATTTGTACACTTTCTTATTACCCCTTACTATGATACTCGAATATTGAAATTCTTTGATACCCTATGATTGTAACCCTAGTTGAGATTCCTACATTTATGGTTTATTGATTCGAACTCTTTTACAATACTTTCTTCCTTGATTGTTAAACCATTGATATTCATCTTTGATAACCTCTAGTGAGAAGATTGTTCTTCTATGAATAAGAATCTCGTAATCTTAATCCTTTGATTTTTGATCATAACCCTATTATTTGAAATCCTTCGAAATTGGAATGATTGGTACCCTTACTTATAATCATTAGAATTTCCCTCTGTTAAACTATTGTTACTCAACCCTGATTATTCCTTTAAATCAGTAAATTGTTCCTTTACATTGAACCCTGAATTGATTTCCTCACCTTGATAGTTCAATTCGTCTGGAAATAAACCTTAACTTAGTACAACTGTTGTTGAGTTTGGCATAGAATTCCTTAAAGAAGTACTCGATCCTTTCATGCCTAAAGAGCTTTTGAAATGTTATTATTTCTGGCATCAAATTTTATCAAACTGTAAAGTTTTTAAAAGCCAAATTGTCAAAAGGACAATAAATGTTTTCTTGAGAATAGTGAAGATGTTTACTATTTAAGAAATTTATTATTAATCGGCATCAGTTTTTGAAATGATTAAAAAGTTGGATTTTCAGTCCCAAAGGGGGACAAATGTTTTCTTTAGATAGTGGATCTGGACTGAGACGCGAGTCCTTTCCACACTTAAATTGTAGGCTTAAAAGTTGCCTAGGGATCCCATTAATGTTTTAGAACCCAGCGAGGTTCGGGATTACTTCGCGGCTGATCACCGGCTGTAATCCGTAGCGTCATAAAATGGTTTTTGGATTAAGAAATGATTTTAGAAATGTTTTGTTACAAACAAATGATGTCATCACCCAAAAGTTCATCTCTTATTGCTATTAGCTCTATCTTCACATTGTCATTCTTTCATATGTATCTCGATTCATGTTTTGTATCATATTGTTTAGCACTTGCTGAGCATTTGGCTCACTACTTGCTTTCACCCTGATATTACAGCTAGCAGCTATGGTTAGATTCAAGCAGACCGCTCGTAAGTCCACTGGAAATGCTGAGGCTTATTTGAGAGCTCAGGTAGGTAGCTGAAAGTCTATTGTGAGGACCGGTAGTTATGAAGTTGTATTAGTTTGTAGGGTTGGACTGTTCTTCAAACACTAAACCTAGCGATCCTGGATATTGTCTGTAAACAGCCTTTTGTAATATTATTTTATTATTAAGTCATTTATATTGTTAAGTGTAATTTGGGGCTGTGACACCGACGACGATAAAATTCACAAATACCCGAACAATTTCGGGTTTCCAACGCAAATTCTATCGATTATATTTCAGAATAATTAGAAATTAAATTTCAAAAATCAAGAAAGCATCATTCAAAACTTCTCCACAATTAAGCAGTAATTCGAATCCCCAAGAACAGGAGTAATCAAATTATTAATTCAACATCCCACAATAGCATACACACATATATGCAATATATATATATATATGCAGAAACAAACACGCAGGATCCATACACGGCACACGCGCCGCCCAGCAACAGGATGAACCGGAAGTTATCAGAAGCCAGGAACATAGGCGCGGACAACAGAGCAAGAAGAAGATGCAAGAGGAGGATATATAAATGATAGAATCGAACCGAGAAGGGGATAAATCTCCTGCTTCGAGCCCCCCTCCTTTTTGATTATTCCCCTCATTCTCCAATTTGCATTCTGTTGTTTTGTTTTTTTATTACTTATACATGGCAGGATGAAAATGGGAGAGGCTGCCACGTTTCAGTTAAACAACCGAAACCTGACACGTATCCAGAGTTTTCCAATTAGAGGCCTGATTTAACCCGAAATTTATAATCTAACGAACTAAGGTGCGTATAAATAAAAATTAAACAATTACCAAAATAATCTTAAAATCTTATAAATATCCCGAAACTAAAAAAATACAAATTCCATGATTTTTAAAGCATTTTTGAAACACAACTCGTATCCGCATTTCCCAATCAACGACCGAGCTCCACTTAAAACGAATTCAGAAAATCATGAAAATAGTCTTAAAATGTTACAAATATCCTGAAGTTTATAAAAACATAAATTTCGTAATTTTAAAATAATTTCTGAAACACAATTTATACCCGCTTTTATCAATAAAACGAATCAACGCACGGGTGAAATTAATCCCAAAAATTCTCAAAATAATTTTAAAATTCTCGGAATATTCCAAACTTACATAAATATGAGTTTCATATTTTCTGAAGAATTCTAGAATTAAATACGGATTTTAAGAGTAAATGCAATCAGAAAATCATACAGGGCAAAAAAATTGATGAAATATTGATTTCTAAATTTTATAAAACTCCTAAAATAATTAATAAAATTATGAAGCCATAAAAATGATTTTAGAGATAACCCAAGTATTTATGGAAATAAATCCTGAATAAAATCACCTTTAAATATAAAAGTGAAACAACAAAGCTTCACAACGAATTACACAATTGAGACTCGAACACCAACGATCACACCTAATTAACAACAAAATAATATCCAACTGACAGCACCCATACACATATTTTAAATATTTACTTATTTAATAATTGCACAGTTAAATAATAAAATTATACGAGTCATTATAATAGTTCCAGTTGTGTCAACAGAGTCATCATGAATTGTAACTGTTGATTTCTTTATCGTCATCCTTGGACCAATGGGCATCTGATCATCAGAGTTGAAATCATCTTGCATGATTAACCTTCTTTTCCGGGTTGGAAAACATTATTCTTTCTTCTCACTCTCACTCAGTGAGGCCTGTTGAGCTATCTGTTTAGATTGAACAGATTTTTTAACCAACCTTTTCTTTAGTATAATTGATGCCTTTTGAGAGACATCAGAGGATGCTAATTTAGGAGCTGGATTGGAGTTCTGTTTAGGAGAATGAATGCTTGGGTTAGAAAAAAGATGGCTAGTGTCTTGTTCCACAGCATCAGGAAAAGTGACAGAGGTGCCAGCATCAGGATATACATGCACTTGTGAAGGAGTAGGTCTATTTCTCAATAGAAATTTTCTGACCTCCTGAGGCAGGAAAGGAGGTCCTGAAAACTTATTCTTTTCATCTCTTTTAATATGATCAATGATAGCCTGCTCAAAAATTTAAAATACAAGAAGCAATTCATCATTAGCAAATTCAGCATTAGGGCATAGAAAATTAAAAATCAGTTGAAATCTAGTATACTCTGTTACTCCTGATGTATCTGTTCTCCAAGCAATTATGAATTGAAGAATGGTGTTACCATAGTCAAAATTTCCAGAATAGAGAAGAGAGTACCCAATTTTCAGAGAAGTAGACGGAAGAGCATCAAAATTTGTTGTCTTGTTCAAGAAACATCTGTTGATGCAGTCAAAGAAGAAATTCCATTCTCTCTTCAATTTTGTCCTTGTCAATTTGCCAATTATTGTGATGTCACCTTTATAGTTCATAGTTCTAAGCATATCAAACAGTTGTTCAGTTGCATAATTATCAAGAGCACCATCACAAGCAGGCAACCTCAATGTTTGAACCAGAACATCAGCATCAACCTCATACCTGCGTCCCTTATATTCAAAAGAGAAAGTAGTATTTGTTTCATTAACTAGAGCTGTGTTCCATACCTGCATTACAGCCCTGTATGATACCTTAGTAGGATTTATGAGAGCGTACCCAATTGGACATTGGAGTAAGAAATCCTGTATATCATGAAAAGATTGAGGAAACTGCTGATATGAAAGCGGAGCCAAGTAGTTAATGGTTCCAAAAGTGTTGCCATGAATAATAGTGGTTTGACTGAAGAGAGGTGAAATCTCAGAAGATGACATGATGTTTGTAGAAATTGAGGAAAAATATTCGCTAGATATGAATGGTGAGGCTATCTGTATGATGATTTGTGTCATAGAAGTTCTTGTATAAATATAAGTTTGCCAAGCTTAGTTGAATGTAACACACTGAGAAGAAAGCTTAGTGAATTAGACTTCTGATAGAGGGTAATTACTGAAGAAGAGGAGTGAAAAGTGGACTAATATGTGAAATTAGCAACAAAAGACGCACAACTCTTTCAATAAATTGATATGTAAATTTGTTCAACAATTTATCCACTTTTAAACAATAATTTTGAAGACAATCACTTTTCAGAATTAAACAATTTAAAAATTATTTTTCAATAATATTCTAAATTAAAACATGTTGACCTGTCATCAGTAATTGAAACCTCTTATCTGTTAAGATTTTACAATGTCAGGATTTATCGATTCAAATTCACCAGTATTTATCAAAAAAGCTCAAGCTTATCAGAAAACCACAATTTTAATCTTAAGAATCATCAAAAGATACATGTTAATTGTGTGATTTGGAGATTCACAGGCTACAATTAAGAACGAGCACATGCATACACAACTAAGGAACATAGATTAGGTCTTGTAGGAAAAACAAACAAATTTCATTAATAGCTCAAGAGAGTACATTTCATGAAATTTTTTATTACATGCATAGGTGATTACAAGAGAATCCTAGTCTAAGAGAAGAATATCAACAACCTTATTCGAAGAAGCCCGACAAAGCTGATGGTGAAGAGAAATAGCCAGAGGATGTTCAGGGCTTCTTCCTGCTTTCAACAGAGAGGACAGCAAGACGAATGATCCTCTCTTGTTGTTGAAGAGTGGAGAGGTAAAGATCTCTTTGGAATCGCAGAAGTTCATTTTTGATGATTTCTAGAAGTTGACTCCAGATGTCGTTTTAAATGGTGTTGATGTGATATTGAGTGTGCAATCCATCATGAAAAATTGTTATAATATTATTGAAATGGTTGTAGAACCGGCTGAATTGTGCCATTATTTGAGAAGAAAGAGATATGATAAATGAAAGTGAAGAGAGCGTTTTGTGTTTAGGAAGAGATGATTGGACTGAATGATGAGTGATGGTTTAAATAACTGAGAGAGAGAGAGAGAGGGAATATCAAAAGACTAGGGGTTTGATTAATTATTAAGTGCAGAGTTAACTTAATGATTTAACCAAATAATATCTTATTAAAGCACGTCTCCCTAGACTGATTTGCAATGATGACAATGATATATATTCATACATGCACATTTAGCAAATAAATTAACTTAATTTATCATGGATAAAATACATAAAAAATTCTCAGTTTAATATCTTGAACAGGGTTTAGGACATAGCAGGATTTGATCAATATACTGTTGGATTTTTAACGCAGCGGGGGCATGACAAAACACTTTTACACATACAAAATCTAAATAAAAGCATATAAATCGTGAATAAAAATTCGAGGGATCGAATCTAACCTTTTAAAATAATTCGGAGACAACGATCAGAGATCCTTAGCAGTTGCTCCTCAAGTGTGAAGCACTCCACCGGTATCCACCAAGAAAACGATGTTAAGGAGGAGAAAGAAGGTGGAGAGAATTGGGTTTTACAAACTTTTTGGGTTTTCGGGTTAGAATAAAATTAGGGTCTATAATAGTGTATTTATAGGCAAAATTTTCAGCAGAAATTTTCCCATAAATAATATTATTATTATCCCATTTATTATTCTTATTAATAATTCAAACACCTTTTAATTATTAATCCTTTTTCTAAACACTTTAGAAATAATTCTCTCTCTTGATTTAATTTCCAAAAATTAAATCCTTTAATTAATAATATTAAGAACTTTTCTTAACTAATTTATAATCAATTAAATCTCATTTAATCAATTATTAAATTTGCCAATTAATTATTTATTTCATAAATAAATAATTATCAGCCATTATTAATTAATTCCTCCACCATTAAATCATTCTCTTTTTATGGTGTGACCCTGTAGGTTAAATATTAAGCCGGTAGTAGAGATAAATAATAATAAAACTATTTTATCATTATTTATATAAATTCTCTAATTTATTAAATATGATTAATTAATTAATCACATTTATTCTACATCGTGAGGGATACTTCTCAGCATATCGCGACTATCTGGATAATATGAATTCACTGCTTAGAATACCAAGAACCTATTCAGTGAATAGTTACCGTACAATAAACTCCTTCTACCCTACAATATCCCGATTAAATACAAGGCATGGATCTCGTGTCAAGCCTATCTAATTCAATCACTTGCTTACCATTTACTATGCTTAGTTCTATGCAAATTAGAAACTCCTTTCTAATTTCATTCACTCTGGCCAGAGATTCCTGAACTAGCATAAGTGGATCAGCCTTGAACATTGGCTTCCTTCACTGGAAGGGGTAGATCCTTTATTGATCATACACTATCTTCGTGTACAAATTCCTATACCCAGAAGAGCCCTAATAATTGTCCCTGGAGACTAAGAACTAAACCAAAGCATAGTTCAGTGTACACAAGATGACTATGATGACCTCAAGTCTTAGGATACTTGTACAACTATCACTATGTGAACAACTACTGACACGTGAGTGAACTCCATCAGTTATTCAGCTGTGCGAGTCATGTTCAGTGAACTTATTCTATAATAAGCACCTACATACTAGCTATAGTGTCACCACATAAATGTCTATGAGAACATACATCCTTCATAATGAAGTAAGCATAGTATGTACCGATCTTTGCGGATTATTAATTACCAGTTAGTAATCCTATGACCAGGAACTATTTAAGTTTAGAGTTATCATCTTTTTAGGTCTCACTATTATGATCTCATCATAATCCATAAAAAGCTTTACTCTAAACTATGGTATATCTTATTTAAACACTTAAATAGATAGAGCCCGTAATAAAAACAAAACAAGTCTTTTATTAAAATCAATGAAATCAAAAATAGATTATATAAAAAGTTATTCCTAAATCCTAATACATCATTGGACTTAGGACATATTCCTTTCAATCTCCCACTTGTACTAAAGCCAATCACTCTGGTATCTAATACCCATCTTGTCTTTATGACGATCAAAGTGACTTTCAGAAAGTAGCTTTTTGAGTGGGTCTGCTATGTTGTTATGTGTGTCAACTCTATTTCAATATAATACAAGAAATGTTACCGCGCTCCCACTAACCCTTTTGTAGACGCATGGTTCATCTTCATTTTTGATAAAATCAAACTCTTTGATTGTCTCATCAAAACGTATGTTCCATCTACGAGAAGCTTGCTTTTAAATCACATATGGTTCGAAGTAGCTTACACACTAGGTTTTCATTTCTCTTGGAAAGAAAACCATCTGGCTATTTTCCAGATCTCATAGTCGTAGTAAGCAGCAATCGCAAGCAAAATCCGAACTGATTATAACAGGGCTACAAGTAAAAGGTTTCATCAAAGTCAATCCATTTCCTTTGTTTGAATCCTTTTCCCAAAAGCCTGGCCTTATAGGTCACCACCTGGCCATCTGCTATAATCTATCTTTTGTATACCTTATACATAAATTCCATTCTGGATTTCATGGCACTATGCCATTTCTCTGAGTCAACACTACTCATAGCCTCATTATAGGTTACAGGGTCGTCATCATCAATGATCGACAACTCATTGTCATTCTCAATGACAAGGCCATAATACCTCTCAGGTTGGCGAGACACTCTCCCTGATCTATGAATGGGCTGTTCCACAAAAGGTTGTTCAATCAGAACAGGTGTTTCCACTCGATCTGTAGTAGTTTGTGCTTCTTGAACTTCATCAAGTTCAATTTTGCTCCCACTGTTTCCTTCAAGGATAAACTCCTTTTCCAAGAAGGTAGCATGTCTGGAGACAAACACCCGATGATCGGTGTAAAAGTAATACCCTAAAGTCTCTTTAGGATATCCCACAAAACTACATTTTACGGATCGATATTCCAGCTTATCTGGGTCAACTTACTTGACATAAGCTGGACATCCCCAAATATTAACGTGTTTAAGACTCGGTTTCCTTTCTTTCCATATCTCATACGAAGTTTGAGGAACAGATTTTGGAAAGCACCTTATTCAGTTAATATGCTGAGGTTTCCAATGCATAACCCCATAGGAATACTGGAAGATTTGCATAGCTCATCATGGACCGAACTATGTCTAACAAAGTTTGATTTCTCCTTTCAGATACCAATCTGGAGGAGTCCACTGGGAGACTATACCATTTACTTTGAGATAATCCAGAAACTCTCCATTCAAGTATTCACCATCTCGATCTAATCGAAGAATTATAATACTATGTTTGGTTGTTTCTCCACTTCATACTTATACTCTTTGAACTTTTCAAAGGCTTCGGACTTGTGTTTCATCAAACACATATCCGAATCTAGACCTATCATCTATGAAAGTAATGAAGTATGAAAATCCACCCATGGCTTGCGTAGACATTGGTCCACATACATCTGTGTGTACCATTCCTAGCAAATTTGCAGTCCTCTCTCCATGTCTACTAAATGGAGACTGCATTGCCACTACAAAGTGAGATTTTCATCATCCCTTTTCTTTTATTAGTTTGTTCAATCTGAAATAAATTATGTCATATACATACAGACCATTATTTAAAGTACCACGTCCATAAAGAATATTATCTCTAAGAATAGAACATTCATTATTCTCAATAATAAATGAAAATCCAGCCAAGTCTAATATGGGAATAATATTCCTCACAATCGAGGGAACAAAATAACAATTATTTAAAATAATAGTCTTGCCCGTAGGCATATGTAAATGAAATGATTCTACATCTTCAGCAGCAACTCTTGCTCCATTTCCCATCAGTAGAATCACCTCCTCTTCCTCAAGAGTACTACTTCTCCTTGGTTCCTGCAACAAATTGCAGATTTGAGAACCACAGGCGGTATCTAATACCCAAGTAGAAATTTGATTTAACGACATATTCACTTCTATCATGAACATACCTGAATCAGAAGCGGTAGTCTCACTACCCTTCTTCTTCTTCAATTCTGCAAGGTAAACCTTGCAGTTCCTCTTCCAGTGCCCCACCTTGTTACAGTGAAAGCAAACAACTTTGCTCTTGGGGTCTTCAACTTTTGGTGGAACCGGCATTTTCTCACCTACTTTCTTCTTCTTGGAAGGGTTCCTCTTCCTTTTCTTAGGATTGAAACCTTCACCAATTAGAAGAACAGAACTCTTCTTAGGGGAAAATTCGATTCCGCAGTCTTCAACATGTTGTGGAGTTCAGGCAGGCTGACATCCAACTTATTCATGTGAAAGTTCACAACAAACTGCGAGAACGAACTCGGAAGCGATTGCAAGACCAAGTCTTGGCTCAGCTCCCCATCCATGGCAAAACCAAGTTGTCCAAGACGTTCAATTAAATTGATCATCTTAAGTACATGGTCATTCACAGATGATCCCTCAGACATCCTACACCCGAATAGCTCCTTCGATATCTCATATCGAGCTGTCCTCCCCGCCACATCATACAACTCTTGTAGATGCATGAGGATAGTGTGAGCATCCATATGCTCATGTTGCTTCTGTAGCTCAATGTTCATGGAAGCTAGCATGATTTATTGAGCAACATTTGCATCATCTATCCACTTACGATACATAACATGTTCATCATTATGTGCATCACTAGCAGGTTCAGTAGGCTTAGGTGAGTCAATCACGTATTCCAGCTTCTCAATCCTGAGAACAATTCTCAAGTTTCGAAGCCAGTCAGCATAATTAGGACCAGTCAATTTGTGAGCATCTAGTATGCTCCTGAGTGATAGTGCAGAAGACATAACATACAAAGTAAATCTGTAAATGATAAACACATAACAACACTTAGCAAATATTCGATTTCATTCCAAAACACTATATGAATCGGGTCTTTATTCATAAGTGGCTCCCACTAGTTTTCCTAATTTATTCAACCCCCTACGTGAAAAATTAAGCATTCATAATGCTAGTGGGAATAGGAATCCTACATTCCATTACACAACCCCGGCTGTGGCACGATACGCCACGTAATGTTCAATAGGCAAACAACTCTTGTCAATTACATCTTATGTTATTCCCTAATCAAACTTTAGCCTCTTGAATAATTGAGTCACGGTTGTGGCACGACAAACTCAATATTCTAAGTCAAGTATAACCCAATATTCCGTACAATTGAATCAGTCCCAAAAGGCCCACGGCTGTGGCACGTAACGACCTTTAGATTCTTATTCAATGTACACATCTCTATGTAATAGACAAGTATTTCTTATTTCGAAATCAAAGCCCTCGGCTGTGGCACGAAACGACAATGATTCAAAAATAAGAACTACTTTCTATCATGTTGGAAGGCTATGACCGACACAAGCCCGTTGTATCATTGGCCAATTACTACTTGATATTATTTAATTTTAGAGGGATTATATTACGTTACAATCATAATCATATTATAAAGAGATTCTTCCTTTTAAATTAAATATTTCAAATCAATAATCAATAATCAGATGATTCCCAGATCGGGTGGAGCATTGTCAAGAGGCGTCTCTTAATAACCCTTTCTTGCAGATAGAAATCTGTTGTTGACAGAATCATCCTTTCTCTCATATCGAAAATTCATATTCAATTACGTGTTTCATAAACACAAGAATTTCAAGATTGTATTCATAATATTATTCTTAAGGTTATGAAATAATTTCACTATACTAGGTTTTCTAACAAACGCCTTATGTTCATTTAAGTTCACCTAAATCTATCATCGTATGATAAACTAAGCATATATCACATATATCAACATGAATAAACATCAAGGTAGGCATGTTATGTCATCTAGCACATTAGTCTAAGCATTATACATCCCTATGTATCACATGAAGCATTTAAAAGCAATTAAAACAATCAAAAACATCTTTAAAACACTTCATGGAAATATAAACAGTTCAAAACTTTTATATAAACTAAAATTGATCACTCCATTAGATCCGTCTCGGAAAAACGAATCCAACGGTATATTGCACGCCTAAAACGGAGTTACGAAACTCCCAGAAAATCAATTTTAAAATCAACAAACGGGCTGTAACACATTACATGAACGCGTTACAAGCCCTGTAACGCATTCCGGTGATGCGTTACACCCCTTTTAAGCCATTAAAGGGTGTAACGCATTCCGTGAATGCACCACAGGTGTGTAACGCATTCCCGGAATGCGTGACACCCCTATTTTTTATTTTTTTTATTTCTTTCGCCGCCTGACAGACGTTCTCTTTCTCGGTTTGCGCGCCAGACATCACCTGTCTTCTTTCTCCCTGCCAGTAATACAGCAGACATATATACAGCAGACATATGCACTAATATATATACTTACAATTTATATATATACATATATGATTATTTAATTACGAATTTAATTGCAACAACTTCAAAAATTCATAATAAAAAATCTATACATCATAAAATTATGAAAAAAATACCCAGACGATCTACAACACTTATAGAACCCAGATCAATATTCAAAATTATTCTGAGAAACGATTTCTCATCAGACAAAATTAATCCATGATATAACTTGTAAAAATCATAATTAATTCATACAAGCACATAAAATTCTGAAATTTTTTACCACAGATCTATATGCATACAACCTATGCTCTGATACCAATGTTGGATTTTTAACGCAGCGGGGGCATGGAAAAACACTTTTACACATACAAAATCCAAATAAAAGCATATAAATCATGAATAAAAATTCGAGGGATCGAATCTAACCTTTTAAAATAATTCGGAGATAACGATCAGAGATCCTTAGCAGTTGCTCCTCAAGTGTGAAGCACTGCACTGGTATCCACCAAGAAAATGATGTTAAGGAGGAGGAAGAAGGTGGACAGAATTGGGTTTTCCAAACTTTTTGGGTTTTCGGGTTAGAATAAAATTAGGGTCTATAATAGTGTATTTATAGGCAAAATTTTCAGCTGAAATTTTCCCATAAATAATATTATTATTATCCCATTTATTATTATTTTAAAATCAACAGACGGGCTGTAACGCATTACAGGATCGCGTTACAAGCCCTGTAACGCATTCCAGTGATGCGTTACACCCCTTTTAAGCCATTAAAGGGTGTAACGCATTCCGTGAATGCGCCACAGGTGTGTAACGCATTCCCGGAATGCGTGGCGCATTCACGGAATGCGTGACACCCCTATTTTTTTTTATTTCTTCCACCGCCTGACAGACGTTCTCTTTCTCGGTTTGCGCGCCTGACATCACCTGTCTTCTTTCTCCGTGCCACTAATACAGCAGACATATATACAGCAGACATATGCACTAATATATATAGTTAGAATTTATATATATACATATATGATTATTTAATTACGAATTTAATTGCAACAACTTCAAAAATTCATAATAAAAAATCTATACATTATAAAATTATGAAAAAAATACCCAGACGATCTACAACACTTGTAGAACCCAGATCAATATTCAAAATTATTCTGAGAAACGATTTCTCATCAGACAAAATTAATCCATGATATAACTTGTAAAAATCATAATTAATTCATACAAGCACATAAAATTCTGAAATTTTTTACCACAGATCTATATGCATACAACCTATGCTCTGATACCAATGTTGGATTTTTAATGCAGCGGGGGCATGGAAAAACACTTTTACACATACAAAATCCAAATAAAAGCATATAAATCGTGAATAAAAATTCTAGGGATCGAATCTAACCTTTTAAAATAATTCGGAGACAACGATCAGAGATCCTTAGCAGTTGCACCTCAAGTGTGAAGCACTGCACCGGTATCCACCAAGAAAACGATGTTAAGGAGGAGGAAGAATGTGGAGAGAATTGGGTTTTCCAAACTTTTTGGGTTTTCGGGTTAGAATAAAATTAGGGTCTATAATAGTGTATTTATAGGCAAAATTTTCAGCTGAAATTTTCCCATAAATAATATTATTATTATCCCATTTATTATTATTTTAAAATCAACAGACGGGCTGTAATGCATTAAAGGATCGCGTTACAAGCCCTGTAACGCATTCCGGTGATGCGTTACACCCCTTTTAAGCCATTAAAGGGTGTAACATATTCCGTGAATTCGCCACAGGTGTGTAACGCATTCCCGGAATGCGTGGCGCATTCACGGAATGCGTGACACCCCTATTTTTTTTTATTTCTTCCACCGCCTGACAGACGTTCTCTTTCTCGGTTTGCGCGCCTGACATCACCTGTCTTCTTTCTCCGTGCCAGTAATACAGCAGACATATATACAGCAGACATATGCACTAATATATATAGTTAGAATTTATATATATACATATATGATTATTTAATTATGAATTTAATTGCAACAACTTCAAAAATTCATAATAAAAAATCTATACATCATAAAATTATGAAAAAAATACCCAGACGATCTACAACACTTGTAGAACCCAGATCAATATTCAAAATTATTCTGAGAAACGATTTCTCATCAGACAAAATTAATCCATGATATAACTTGTAAAAATCATAATTAATTCATACAAGCACATAAAATTCTGAAATTTTTTACCACAGATCTATATGCATACAACCTATGCTCTGATACCAATGTTGGATTTTTAATGCAGCGGGGGCATGGAAAAACACTTTTACACATACAAAATCCAAATAAAAGCATATAAATCGTGAATAAAAATTCGAGGGATCGAATCTAACCTTTTAAAATAATTCGGAGACAACGATCAGAGATCCTTAGCAGTTGCACCTCAAGTGTGAAGCACTGCACCGGTATCCACCAAGAAAACGATGTTAAGGAGGAGGAAGAATGTGGAGAGAATTGGGTTTTCCAAACTTTTTGGGTTTTCGGGTTAGAATAAAATTAGGGTCTATAATAGTGTATTTATAGGCAAAATTTTCAGCTGAAATTTTCCCATAAATAATATTATTATTATCCCATTTATTATTATTTTAAAATCAACAGACGGGCTGTAATGCATTAAAGGATCGCGTTACAAGCCCTGTAACGCATTCCGGTGATGCGTTACACCCCTTTTAAGCCATTAAAGGGTGTAACGCATTCCGTGAATGCGCCACAGGTGTATAACGCATTCCCGGAATGCGTGGCGCATTCACGGAATGCGTGACACCCCTATTTTTTTTTTATTTCTTCCGCCGCCTGACAGACGTTCTCTTTCTCGGTTTGTGCGCCTGACATCACCTGTCTTCTTTCTCCGTGCCAGTAATACAGCAGACATATATACAGCAGACATATGCACTAATATATATAGTTACAATTTATATATATACATATATGATTATTTAATTACGAATTTAATTGCAACAACTTCAAAAATTCATAATAAAAAATCTATACATCATAAAATTATGAAAAAAATACCCAGACGATCTACAACACTTGTAGAACCCAGATCAATATTCAAAATTATTCTGAGAAACGATTTCTCATCAGACAAAATTAATCCATGATATAACTTGTAAAAATTATAATTAATTCATACAAGCACATAAAATTCTGAAATTTTTTACCACAGATCTATATGCATACAACCTATGCTCTGATACCAATGTTGGATTTTTAACGCAGCGGGGGCATGGAAAAACACTTTTACACATACAAAATCCAAATAAAAGCATATAAATCGTGAATAAAAATTCGAGGGATCGAATCTAACCTTTTAAAATAATTCGGAGATAACGATCAGAGATCCTTAGCAGTTGCTCCTCAAGTGTGAAGCACTGCACTGGTATCCACCAAGAAAACGATGTTAAGGAGGAGGAAGAAGGTGGAGAGAATTGGGTTTTCCAAACTTTTTGGGTTTTCGGGTTAGAATAAAATTAGGGTCTATAATAGTGTATTTATAGGCAAAATTTTCAGCTGAAATTTTCCCATAAATAATATTATTATTATCCCATTTATTATTATTTTAAAATCAACAGACGGGCTGTAACGCATTAAAGGATCGCGCTACAAGCCCTGTAACGCATTCCGGTGTTGCGTTACACCCCTTTTAAGCCATTAAAGGGTGTAACGCATTCCGTGAATGCGCCACAGGTGTGTAACGCATTCCCGGAATGCGTGGCGCATTCACGGAATGCGTGACACCCCTATTTTTTTTTATTTCTTCCGCCGCCTGACAGACGTTCTCTTTCTCGGTTTACGCGCCTGACATCACATGTCTTCTTTCTCCGTGCCAGTAATACAGCAGACATATATACAGCAGACATATGCACTAATATATATAGTTACAATTTATATATATACATATATGATTATTTAATTACGAATTTAATTGCAACAACTTCAAAAATTCATAATAAAAAATCTATACATCATAAAATTATGAAAAAAATACCCAGACGATCTACAACACTTGTAGAACCCAGATCAATATTCAAAATTATTCTGAGAAACGATTTCTCATCAGACAAAATTAATCCATGATATAACTTGTAAAAATCATAATTAATTCATACAAGCACATAAAATTCTGAAATTTTTTACCACAGATCTATATGCATACAACCTATGCTCTGATACCAATGTTGGATTTTTAACGCAGCGGGGGCATGGCAAAACACCTTTACACATACAAAATCCAAATAAAAGCATATAAATTGTGAATAAAAATTCGAGGGATCGAATCTAACCTTTTAAAATAATTCGGAGACAACGATCAGAGATCCTTAGCAGTTGCTCCTCAAGTGTGAAGCACTCCACCGATATCCACCAAGAAAACGATGTTAAAGAGGAGGAAAATGGTGGAGAGAATTGGGTTTTCCAAACTTTTTGGGTTTTCGGGTTAGAATAAAATTAGGGTCTATAATAGTGTATTTATTGGCAAAATTATCCCATTTATTATTCTTATTAATAATTAAAACACCTTTTAATTATTAATCCTTTTTCTAAACACTTTAGAAATAATTCTCTCTCTTGATTTAATTTCCAAAAATTAAATCCTTTAATTAATAATATTAAGAACTTTTCTTAATTAATTTATAATCAATTAAATCTCATTTAATCAATTACTAAATTTGCTCCACCATTAAATCATTCTCTTTTTATGGTGTGACCTTGTAGGTTCAATATTAAGCCGGTAGTAGAAATAAATAATAATAAAACTATTTTATCATTATTTATATAAATTCTCTAATTTATTAAATATGATTAATTAATTAATCACATTTATTCTACATCGTGAGGGATACTTCTCAGCATATCGCGACTATCCGGATAATATGAATTCACTGCTTAGAATACCAAGAACCTATTCAGTGAATAGTTACCGTACAATAAACTCCTTCTACCCTACAATGTCCCGATTAAATACAAGGCATGGATCTCGTGTCAAGCGTATCTAATTCAATCACTTGCTTACCATTTACTATGCTTAGTTCTATGCAAATTAGAAACTCCTTTCTAATTTCATTCACTCTGGCCAGAGATTCCTGAACTAGCATAAGTGGATCAGCCTTGAACATTCGCTTCCTTCACTGGAAGGGGTAGATCCTTTATTGATCATACACTATCTTCGTGTACAAATTCCTATACCCAGAAGAGCCCTAATAATTGTCCCTGGAGACTAAAAACTAAACCAAAGTATAGTTCAGTGTACACAAGATGACTATGATGACCTCAAGTCTAAGGATACTTATACAACTATCACTATGTGAATAACTGCTGACACGTGAGTGAACTCCATCAGTTGTTCAGTTGTGCGAGTCATGTTCAGTGAACTTATTCTATAATAAGCACCTACATACTAGCTATAGTGTCACCACACAAATGTCTATGAGAACAGACATCCTTCATAATGAAGTAAGCATAGTATGTACCGATCTTTGCGGATTATTAATTACCAGTTAGTAATCCTATGACCAGGAACTATTTAAGTTTAGAGTTATCATCTTTTTATGTCTCACTATTATGATCTCATCATAATCCATAAAAAGCTTTACTCTAAACTATGGTATATCTTATTTAAACACTTAAATAGATAGAGCCCGTAATAAAAACAAAACAAGTCTTTTATTAAAATCAATGAAATCAAAAACAGATTATATAAAAAGTTATTCCTAAATCCTAATACATCATTGGACTTAGGACATATTCCTTTCATATACATCAGGATTTGATCAAATATAAATTGAAAAAATATATATTTGTCCCAACTAACCATACCAAGTTCATTGACAAGCTTTGTAAATGTTGCTTCAGGTAATGGATTTGTGAAGATATCAGCCAGCTGCTGATCAGTAGGAACAAAATAAAGCTCGATCGTTCCTTCCATGACATGCTCTATTATAAAGTGATATCTGATGCTGATATATTTAGTAAGTGTTAGTCCCTAATAATGTAACAAGAATTACAGAAGGGGGGTTGAATGAAATTCTTGAAACTTTTTCTTGGTTTAAAAGGTGTTCTAACTTAAAACATATATCTGAGTGAATTGATTTGCAAAGTACGGAATAATAACTTGGAATGAATCAAAACACAAGTAATTAAAAACACAAGTCTTTAAAAACTTTCTGATGGATTTGAAAGTACCCACCAGAGATATATATTATATCAAGAGAACTCTGTATAGCAAGATTTGCTCACAGCTTCTTACAAATATGAACAACTAAGTTTGCAGAGAAATGCTAAGAATACATCTTACAATTGTTTCTCTGAGAAGTTCTTGATTAGTTACATGTTATTCTATTTGCTACTTCTTGGTTTATATATCACCAAGATTACAAAGTAATAAGACAAGATAATAAAACAAAACCTATCAAGTCTAATACTATGCTGCTTCATTACACTATTCCAGCATCTTTGAATATCTTCATAATAATATGGAAATGGCAATGCTTCTTTGTTCTCTAAAATCCAGTTGAATAGGCTTCCACATTCCATTTGCATACACTCGACGCATGTAACTGTGTTGTCACTGTCAACAAATGTTTGAATTCTTTATCCGTCGGGTTCATGATTATCCGTTGGGTTCATGATCATCCATCGGGTTGCCTTGTTGATCATCCGTCGAGTGGCATTGTTGTTAATCCGCCGGGTAGCTATTTGGCACTTGACTTCATTTCATTTATGCAGAATTACAAGACATCACCTATGTACAATTAATCAACCAATTCTGCATATCTAGTTAAAGTCAACATGACTTGAGTACTACTACAGAATCTAAACAGTGTGTATGCAGAAATGTGCTACAGACTTATTGTTACACAAGCTACTCACTCGATGGATAATAAATCATCATTCGTCGGGACTATATTAAGTCATCCGTCGGGACTATAATCCTTATCCGTCGAGTGCTACATTTTTCACTAAGTAAAATCTACCAAGGTGTTTTTTTAATGAAATCATCAAGTTCACAATATATCCACAACAATCTCCCCCAATTTATGTCTACTAGAATTGTAGCCATAAATTAAGAGAAACTTGATGATAATAAAACACCCTAAAAATACAACTTTGAAAGTAAGTAGATTAAACTGTAAATTGCTTCAATTAACAAAATGTACAAAGATTTTCTCACAGTCATTTTCAAGGTGCTCCTCTAGCCTGAGTAGATTAATCTATTTCCTTGAAGATCTGGATCTCTTTCCAAGCTTTCTGTTATTTTCTTCTCTCTGATTTTGGAGTTATCTGTGGAATTCCAGTTTATCAGATTCTGAGAGATTTAGCTTTACTTGCATTTCCAAAAGAGTCTCATCGCTAGAGATGCTCAATTGGTCTTCTAATCTGAAAAATCTTCTCACTCCTTTGTCATCCATGAACTCCATCAGCCAGTAGGGCCTTAGATGCACTCTTCTCCCTGTGTAAGGAATATTTATGGTCTTTGGGAGTGCATCTTTAGATCTAATACTCCTCAGTTCTTTAATCTTCTTTAGAACCAGTCTTCTTGCAGTTACATTGAATCCAAAGTTCTTCTTGAATGATGAATAAACCTTTATCAGTACAACTTGGCTTTCTTGAAGGATCTTGTGAAGTGGCCATTGAATCTCTTTTCCTCCCTTGTACTTGAAAACTTACCTTTCAGGTAGATTCCTGTAGGAATCAATCCCTCTAACTTCTTCTAGTTCATCTAGATAGAGATTTAGATCAGAGAATTCCTTGATGTCACACAAGTACATGTAATATCCCTTGTTGACTTTGGATTGTGCTTTAGTTAGAGATTTGGATTTGAGAGGTGACAACTTCACTTTCTTGACTGCTCTTGACTTTGTTCTTTTTGGCTTGCCGAGGACTGGAAAATTGAAGTCAGGAATTGGTAGACTCTCCCAGTCTATTGGTTCATCCTTAGGCATAATAGGTTCACCATGAATGTTCCTGTAAGGATCCACCACTTTAATGTCTTCAAATACAACAGAGGGTTTTGATGCTTGAGTTGTAGTTGGAGTGGATTCCTTGGAAAATTGATCCTCCAATTCCTTATCAACAAAGTCCAATTTCCTTTTGGTTCTTTTGGCCAATTCCTTGTATCTTTGAGGTTTCTTCTGTTGTGGTTTAACTTGCTTATTTGGATCTTGAGATTCAGTGATTTTAGATGGTTGAGCAGGAATTTGTTGTGTTGGTTTCACAGCTTGTAGCCTAGCCAAGATAGCAGACTACTCTTTCTTTTGTTTAGCATTTTTAGCATCTAGAGCAGCTTGCTTCTTTTCTTGCTTCAAGCTTGCCTTTTCTTCTCTCTTTGCTTGAGAAAATTGAGGATGTCCAGCCACCACACAAATTTCTTTCCCATTCCTGGAAACTTTAGCAATTCTCCTTTTTAAGGCTGAATCAGCTGGATCCTTGTAGAAGGAAATTGACCTTGACAACAGTTTCTTCTCATCAGGCTTAGGTGTCGCATACATTGTATCCAAAGGGTTCTTTAATGATGATTTTGGATAGTTCACCCTTGGCTTCAGAATTATTTCAGCCTTTGGAGATTTGATGCAGGATGGCTGTCCCCTTTCTAGATAGTTCATGCTCATTTCATTCACAGAGATTTGCCTAACTTGAGAGTGATGAATGGATGACTTTTCTGGATTCTTTACTAGCCCAAACTTCTTTTGAATGTCCTCATCAATTTTCTCCCAGTTGATTGGACTCAACTGTTTCTTTTCAGCTGCTATATATTGGCTGCTACTTTATTTATCAGATCAATGCTGTCTGTAACTGGTGGCTTGGTGAAAGTAATTGTAGGCATAATTTATTACTGATTTGAATGTTAAGTTGTTTCTCCCCCTCACTTGGTCCTTTCTCCCCCTTTTTGTTATCATCAAGTTGAGTAGAGGAGGAGGTTTGTGCAGCCACCAGTTTCTGAAACAAGTCTGTCTATTGAGCTTGATGCAGATGAATTGTTGTAAGAGATGCTTCTATAGTTGTCATCCTTGTATCCAAGGCACCTATCTTTGTGGCAAGATCTGAATTTTTCCTAAGCTGTCTCTTAATATCAAGCATTGTAGCTTCTGGAAGCTTAGAGCCCATTTTGTCAGAAATAGCCTTCTTCATCTCATCAATATCTCCTTTGATGGTGTTAATATCTCTAGCATGTTGGAAGCCTTGAATTTGTTGTAGTTGCAGAGAAGCAAGATGTGCTTGAAGGAGCTTCTTGGTGTTGGCATTTGTGGTGGTTTGAAGAGCAGAATTTGTCTGATTTATGAGTTGAATCAGGGTTGTCTTGAAGTAGTGTTCATCACAATGCTTTCAAAATGCCCATGATGGCTTGCCTGATCTTCAGCTAGAACCTAATTCTCCCCCTATGTCCAATGGCTCTTCTTCACTATCTCCACCTTCATCTCCAAAGAAATATGCTGAACCGCCAGTCTCATAATCAACATCACCAGCTGTAGAGGGCAAAGTTGTGATGGCATCCTTAGCCCTTAGAATTGACTGTGTGGTGTGCACCAAGTTGAGCATCCTTTCTGCATTGTCATTGCCCTGTTCAGCTAGAAGTTGATAAGCTGGAACAGGGTGAGTAAATGTCACAGCATCAAGGGAGGTGGAATCTATAACAACTTGAGGTTGCTCAGATAGTCCCTCCCTGTCTGCATCCTGGACATCCATTAACTCACTTGCAATGACATCCATCCTTATATCTCCGGTACCTGCATTTCTCTCGTGTTCTCTCTTTTGTTGCATCAAGGTCTCACCTTGGCTCCCCACCCTCACACCCTCACCTTCACCATCTAAGGTGGGACTCCTCTCACTTTCTTTTTCCAATCCTGAAGAACTGGATTGCTTATTTTCACTCTTTTCCTCTCCTTTTTCCTGGGAGCAACCCAGACTCTCACTCATAACACTCTCTTCCCTCAATCCTAAGAGTGACTGTACTACCACTAAGTCTTCTGCACTTGAGATAATTGATGAAATGTTAAGCTGTGCAGAGACACTCGATGGATAGGGATATCCGTCGGGTTAGCAGTTTGACTATTCGACGGATAACTGTTGTTAAGCTTATCCATCGGGATACAATCACTACTCGACGGATGAGCAATATCCATTGAGAGAATAGAAATGAGTGAACTTGGAATTGAAACTATTGTGGACTCTGTGCAGATTGATGAGATTTTGGGCACAGATGTTTCAACAGTTCCTGAAAGAATTGGCAAGTGAGCCAACAAATCATCTAAAAGATGATGCTCACTTGCATTAGATTTTGGCTTCCCCAATAAAGTTAATGAAAGGGAATCAGGAATTGATGTGTTGATCATATCCACATCCATAGAGTTTGTGGGAGAATTTGGTGTGTGAGGTGCTTCTATAACTAAAGATTTTGGTTGTGACTCCATATTTTTTGGGGCCACATCAAACTGAATTTGAAAAGGTGCAGTGACTGTCTTTAGCACCAGTTTGCACAGTATGTGAACCCTGTGCATCCCCAAGGGTTTTTGATTTCTTCTTTCTGGCATAAGTTTGGGGTGAGCTAGTGTCCCTTACCCTTTTGGCATGTGCTCTTGGATGGGAGCTTTATTCAATAACCACATCCTTTTGGGAGGATGCAGCTAGAAATGAGCTTTTGTCCTTTTTAAGCACTGCAGTTTGTTGGAGAACTGCAGTGTGGCTAGGCTGGGAAACACTTACCTCTCCAATCTTATCCTTAGGGTTTCTTTTATGTTCACCCTGTCCCTCACCTACCTTACCCACCTTCACACTCCCCTATTTGGGTTTGGTGGATTTTGCAACTGGCATCTTTTGAGAGATAGCAGAGGGGGCTTTCTTTGACTTGGATTTAGAAATTTTTTATAGTTTAGTAGCTTGGGTAGGCAACTGTTGGGTCATTGACACAGTTTCCATAGCTACACTGGAATTCAAAGAAATTTGTGAGGTTGGAAGAGTAGGGACAGATGAACTTACCTCACTCACCTGAGGTGCTTCCATTACAGGGAAATAGAAGAGTGGCACCTCTCTATGATGATTTACCCTGTTCAAATTTATAATAATTCTTCTCTCTTGAACCCAACAATCTAATTTGTTGGTTGGGTTATCAAGCATAATTTCCTCAGAGAGGTGGTTAGCTAACATCATAAAATATCTAGCATAGTAAACATTTTTACTCCTCTTATTTAACTCCCCTAATTTAAACCCCAACTCAAACAAAACAAGATCACTAAAATTAAAGAACTTATCTGTAACTAGCATGTAAAGCATGTTAAGCATAGAAATATTGACAGAATCAAAATTACTGATTTTACCAGAAAAGACCTTGGTAACTACATCAGACATGAAACTCCATTCTTTCCTAAGACCCAACCTCCTAATATCACTTAACTTAGAAGTATAGAGTGCATAGTTCATGGAATTAAGCATATTAAGAATATCAGTATCTGTGTGTGGTGAGGTCACAGTGTTATCAGGGATTTTGAAACATGCTTTAATAACATCACTATTGATACATAATTCCTTACCCTTAATAGTGAGTGTGATGGTCTTATCAGTAGAGTTGTATGTAGCAGTCGTCCACATCTCTTCAACAACCTCACAGAAGATGGTGGGTGATTCTAGCATTGCATAGCTGAGTTTGCAGTTCTTCACAAAATCCATCATTTTGTGGTAGTCACTTGAATGTCAAATCCCCTTGTTTACTAGAGCCGTGAAGTTGTTTTTCTCATAGATGTATCCAGTTTGTGACATGATCTTGACTACTGGTGCCATTGTTAGTGAGTGGAAATTGCAGAGATAGAAATGATAATTGCTTTTGTGAAAGAGAGAATTAGAGTAGATGATTTGAGAATGATAAAAGAAAAGTAATGGAAATGAATTAAGTTTTTATACTATCTCAAAAATAACTATCAAAATAATAAAGTAAAATAAAGTAACCAATAATAATTTCCCAAAATAGCCGTTTAAAAATAAACTGTAAAAATTCCTTCAATTATCCATCGTGTTATACTTATAAACTGTAAGTATACTCGATGGATAATATTCAGAGAATTAACGGCTAAGATTCAGACAATTCGACGGATGAGGATAAATCAGTTATCCGTCGAGTGATAATATATTCCAGAAAAGTAATTGATTTTATTAATAAAACATATACTGACGGATGATCAAACTCGATGGATAATGATCATCCGTCGAGATGTAAATTTTGACTTAGCCAAAATTTCATCCAACACTGTAAAACCAATTAAATTTTTGGCTGCATTACAACTTGCAAATTATCTGAAAAGATTTAAGAGTAATTTAGCATACCTAACTCACTTACCAACCTTGAAAATGTGGATTCATCCAGTGGTTTGGTAAATATGTCTGCAAGCTGCTTTTCACTTGGAACAAAATGTAGTTCCACAGTACCATTCATTACATGTTCCCTTATAAAGTGGTACTTGATGTCTATGTGCTTTGTCATTGAATGCTGTACTGGATTTTCAGTGATGGAAATTGCACTTGTGTTATCACAGAAAATGGGAATTCTTTCCACTTGCAGACCATAGTCTAGCAATTGGTTTTTCATCCACAAAATATGTGCACAGCAACTGCCAGCAACAATATATTCAGCTTCAGCTGTAGAAGTAGAAACTAAATTTTGCTTTTTACTGAACCAGGACACAAGTTTGTTTCCTAGAAATTGACAGGTTCCTATTGTACTTTTTCTATCAATTCTACAACCTGCATAATCTGCATCTGAATAACCAGTTAGATCGAAGCCATAATCTCTAGGGTACCAAATGCCAAGTTTTGGTGTTCCCTTGAGATATCTGAAAATTCCCTTAATAGCTACTAATTGAGATTCTCTAGGATCAGCCTGAAATCTAGCACACAAACATGTAGCAAACATTATATCTGGCCTACTAGCTGTTAAGTATAGAAGTGAGCCAACCATGCCCCTATAACTTGAAATATCCACAGACTTTTCAGTAGTGTTTAATTCAAGCTTAGTTGCAATGGCCATGAGAGTTTTTACAGATATGCAATCCATTATATCAAACTTCTTTAAAATATCATAAATATATTTAGTTTAACTAATGAATATTCCATCACTAACTTGCTTAACTTGCAAACGAAGAAAGTAAGTTAGTTCTCCCATCATACTCATTTGATACTTACCTTGCATCAATTTGGCAAACTTTTTGCAAAGTTTTTCATCTGTAGAGCCAAAAATAATGTCATCTACATAAATTTGAACAAGTATACTAGAGCCATTAACATTTCTAAAGAAAAGAGTTTTGTCTACAGTACCTCTAGTAAAGTTATTCTCCAAAAGAAACTTTAATAAAGTGTCATACCAGGCTCTAGGTGCTTGCTTCAGTCCATAAAGTGCTTTCAAAAGATAGTAAAATATTCTGGAAAGTTTGGATCTCCAAAACCAGGAGGCTGACTAACATAGACTTCCTCCTCCAAATCTCCATTCAGAAAGGCACTTTTGATATCCATTTGATAGACTTTAAAATTGGCAAGAGCTGCATAGGCTAAGAAAATTATGATGGCTTCAAGTCTTGCAACAGGAGCAAATGTTTCATCAAAATCTATTCCTTCTTGTTGACAATAGCCCTTAGCAACCAATCTAGCTTTATTCCTGACTACTATGCCATTTTCATCCATCTTGTTTCTGAATACCCATTTGGTGTCAATTGGATTCTTTCCTTTAGGCTTGGGCACCAACTTCCATACCTTATTCCTCTCAAAATGGTTTAGCTCCTCTTGCATAGCTAAAATCCAATCAGGATCCAACAAAGCTTCTTCTACCTTATTTGGTTCTTCCTTAGAAAGAAAGCTGCTGTATAGACATTCTTCTTGAGCTGCTCTTCTTGTTTGAACTCTAGAAGATACATCACCAATGATGAGCTCAAAGGGGTGATCCTTTGTCCATTTCCTTTGTTCAGGTAGATTAGCTCTAGATGAAGAGGCCTCATTGTTGTCTTGATGTGTGATTGAGTTTTAATTATTAGAAACTCCCCCTGGGTTAATGGATCTTTGATTTGAGAGAGGGGAGTTTTTTGTAAGTGATCCATTCTGACTCTCAGCTTCTTTTGATGACCCGACGGATGGTGAATTTTGAGTACCGACGGATGAGGCTGGTTGTCTTTTGACGGATAAGGCAGATTGTCTCCCGATGGATGAGGCATTATTCAACTCAACAGATGTTGAATTTTGTGCTTCATTGGTAGTAGATTTTTTTGCATTATCCTTTGATACTGTTTCTTGATCACTTTCATCATCACTGTCATCACTAACCATCTCCACATTATCAAATTTGAGGCTCTCATGGTAATCTCCATCTTGTAGTCCTTCAATCTTTCTATCATTAAACACAACATGTATTGATTCTACAACAATGTTGGTTCTTAGATTATAGACTCTATATGCTTTACCAACAGTATATCCAACAAAAATTCCTTCATCTGCTTTAGCATCAAACTTCCCATTCTGATCAGTTTGATTTCTCAAGATATAACATTTACAGCCAAAGAGATGAAGAAAATTTAGAGTTGGCTTCTTGTTCTTGAACAATTGATAGGGAGTCATGCATTTTGCTTGATTAATCAGAGAAATATTTTGAGTGTAGCATGCAGTATTTACAGCTTCAGGCCAGAAATATGTTGGTAATTTAGATTCTTCAAGCATTGTCCTGGCAGCTTCAATAAGTGATCTGTTTTTCATTTCTACTACTCCATTTTGTTGTGTAGTTCTTGCTGCTGAAAACTCATGCAAAATCCCATTTTCTTCACAAAATGCTCTCATGACAGAATTCTTAAACTCAGTTCCATTGTCACTCCTGATTCTTCTAACTTTGAAATCATGATGATTATTGACTTGCCTTATGTGATTGATGATAATTTCACTAGCCTCATCTTTAGACTTTAGGAAATATGTCCAAGAGAACTTTGAGAAATCATCTACAATTACTAGGAAAAATCTTTTCATTGAGATGGACAACACATTTACTGGTCCAAACAAATCCATGTGTAGCAGTTGCAAAGGTTCTTCAATTGTTGAATCAAGCTTCTTCCTGAGTGATGCTTTGATCTGCTTTCCTTTTTGGCAGGCATCACATAATCCATCCTTAGAAAACTCCACTTGAGGAATGCCTCTTACCAGTTCTTTCTTTACAAGTTCATTTATGGTCTTGAAGTTTAAAAGGGATAGCTTCTTGTGCCATAGCCAACTTTCATTTTGACTTGCTTTACTAAGAAGACAAGTAACAGATTCTACATTTGATGAGTTGAAGTCAGCTAGGTACACATTTCCTTTTCTCACACCAGTGAGAACCACTTTGTTGCTCCTCTTGTTAGTCACAACACAGGCTTCTGAGTTGAAGGTTACTGAGTTGCCTTTATCACAAAGTTGGCTGATAATCAACAAATTGTGCTTAAGACCATCCACTAAGGCAACCTCATCAATGATGACATTTTCTTTTGAAATCAAGCCATATCCCACCGTATAACCCTTGCTGTCATCTCCAAAAGTAAAACTTGGGCCAGCTCTCTCCTTGAACTCTGTGAGCGGGGTAGAATCACCAGTCACGTGTCTTGAACAACCACTATCCAAGTACCATAGATCCTTTCTATTTCCATGCATACATCAAAATCAAATCAAGTTGATTTTGGTACCCAAGTTTCCTTGGGTCCTGCCTTGTTAGCTTTCTTTTTATGTTTTTTAGGCTTGATCTCATTTGAATTGGGGATATCAGATTCATCCTTAGTCATTTGAGTTGAGCCTTTGAAACCATTCATTACAACAGAACTATCATGCATATTTTGATTAACAGGAAATGACATGCTATTAGTAAACATGTTATTCCAGTAAGGCATGCTAAATTGTATTTGTGGCATACTAAATGCAGCATAAAAAGGATTAGGTGCAAATGGCATATTAACAAGCTGTGCATTCATATTCTGTGTAGACATAACAGTCATAGGCATAGAAGGCATGGCATTCATGTTGGGAAAATGAGGTGGCACATATATGGAAGTAGGCATGGCAGTTTTGCAATTAACAGACAAATGATTTACACTACCACACTTGACACAGATTTTTCTAGGAGCATATTTATCAGGTGTGTAGTTGTTATGCTTGTTAATTCGTACTTTACCATTTCTATTATTTTTCCTTTTAGCCTTTGTTTTACCCTCAATCTTTTCAAGTCTATCACTCAATTACTTGACAGTCATATGGCCAACATTAGCCTTTTTCTCCTTCTTCACTTGACTGGATTCTCCTGGGACAAAATTCTTGGAAACTGATCCATATTTCTCATTTAACTTGACAAGTTTGGCTTTACTTACAGGCTTGGTCACAGTCAACGGATGAGGATTTATATCACTCGACGGATAACCCGTTTTGTTATCCGACGGATGACCCTCATCATCCGTCGAGTCTACATCTGTTAGCAATCCTTCCACCAAATTGGATTCAAGCTTCTCCTTATTCTTCTTCCAGGCTGCATCACAAAATGACTTAATACCTTGAACTTTGGTGATTTGAGCATGAACATCTCTAGATGTTTTCCATGCCTTAATCACCTCTTGTTCTCGTTCAAGCTGTTTCTTCAAGATCTCTTCTTTCTTCAAGGACTCAGTTAATTCATCCTTAGCAATTTTACACTCAATTCTTAATTTTTCGAATTCAATGAACTGAGACTCTAGCACATTATTCCTCTCACTTAAAAATAAATTGTTTTCTTTGATTTTAGCATTTTTCCTTAGTAAGAGACTTAAGTGTAACACGCAAATGATATAACTCTGTAGACATGTCATTTATTGCATCATTATACTCAGCTTTAGATAAATATGCAAGGTTAGTGGTGATTACCTGATTGCTTGAAGAACTCATCTCTGTTTCATCAGACTTGGCCATTAGGGCTAGATTGACATAACTGACTTCCTCATCCTCATCCAGACCATCTGCTGCCCAGTCATTCCCTTGTGTAATGAAAGCCCTTTCCTTTTGTTTGAGCAACTCAAAGTATTTCTGTTTAAAATCAACAGGCTCAAACTTCTTTTTGCTGGAATATGACTTTCTACACTCACTGGCAAAGTGCCCTACTAAGACACATTTGAAACATTTGAATTTTGATTTATCCACCATATTTCTATTTGGATTAGCTGCTCCAAAGTTCTTCTTGAACTTGAGCTTGGAAAATCTTCTGAAAAGAAATACAAGGTGTTCATCAATATCTTCCATGTCATCTTGGCTCAAAAAATCTTCATTTTCTGCTACCAGCCCCTTGCCCTTATTTACACAGACCTTTGAAGTTGATTCAACAGCTTCCATCTTCATCTCATTCTCTTTCTCTAACTCAGCAACTAGTGCAATGGATCCTCCTTTCTTCTTTCCTCTCTCCATCCTCTCATCTTGCTCTATTTCAAGCTCATAAGTTTTTAGGATGCCATACAGTCTCTCCAAAGTAAACTCCTTGTAATCTTAAGAGTTTCTCAATGAGACTGTCATAGGTTTCCATTCCTTTGGAAGAGATCTTAGGAACTTAAGATTGGAGTCTTTTGTCTGATAGACCCTTCCATGCAACTTCAGAGCATTTAGTAGTTTTTCAAACCTACTAAAGATGTCAGTGAGAGACTCACTTTCTTCATTATGAAAATGCTCATATTGCTGAATAAGTAGCTGCATCTTATTTTCCCTTACTTGCTCAATGCCATCACAGATAATCAATATAGTATCCCAAACTTCCTTGGTAGTTTTGCAATTGATGATGTTGTCAAACATGTCACCATCAACTCCATTGACCAGGATGTTCATGGCCTTCTTATCTTTCTTGAATTGTTCAATATCAGGATAAGACCATTCATGCCTTGGCTTGGGGACAGATGGCTCATTTCCAGTTGCAGCTCTCATTGGTACATGAGAGCCTCTTTCTATGCAATCTACATAGGCCTCATCTTGAGAAAGAAAATGGAGATGCATTTTTACCTTCCAATGATGGTAATTATCTTTATCCAGAAAAGGAATCTTGACTCCAACATCCTTCCTGTTCATCTTGCTGTTATGTTGTGATCTTTAAACTCTTTGTTTATCAAGAGCTTGCTCTGATACCAATTGTTAGTCCCTAACAATGGAACAAGAATTACAGAAGGGGGATTGAATGAAATTCTTGAAACTTTTTCTTGGTTTAAAAGGTGTTCTAACTTAAAACATATATCTGAGTGAATTGATTTGCAAAGTGCGGAATAATAACTTGGAATGAATCAAAACACAAGTAATTAAAAACACAAGTCTTTAAAAACTTTCTGGTGGATTTGAAGGTATCCACCAGAGATATATATTATATCCAAAGAACTCTGTGTAGCAAGATTTGCTCACAGCTGCTTATAAATATGAACAACTAAGTTTGCAGAGAAATGCTAAGAATACAGCTTACGATTATTTCTCTAAGAAGTTCTTGCTTAGTTACTTATTATTCTATTTGCTATTGGTTTATATATCACCAAGATTACAAAGTAATAAGACAAGATAATAAAACAAAACCTATCAAGTCTAATACTATGCTTCTTCATTACTCTATTCCAGCATCTTTGAATATCTTCATCATAGCATGGAAATGGCAATGCTTCTTTGTTCTCTAAAACCCAGTTGAATAGGCTTCGACATTCCATTTGCATACACTCGACGCATGTGATTGTGTTTTCACTATCAACAAATGTTTGAATTCTTTATCCGTCGGGTTCATGATCATCCGTCAGGTTCATGATCATCCGTCGGGTTTCCTTGTTGATCATCCGTCGAATTCATTGTAGTTTATCCGTCGGGTAGCAATCAGGCACTTGACTTCATTTCACTTATGCAGAATTACAAGACATCATATATGTACAATTAATCAACCTATTCTGCATATCTAGTTAAAGTCAACATGACTTGAGTACTACTACAGAATCTAAACAATGTGTATGCAGAAATGTGCTACAGACTTATTGTTACACAAGTTACTCGCTCGATGAATAATAAATCATCATCCGTTGGGACTATATTGAGTCATCTGTCGGGACTATAATCCTTATCCGTCGAGTGCTACATTTTTCAATAAGTAAAATCTACCAAGATGTTTTGTTAATGAAATCATCAAGTTCACAATATATCCACAACAATAAGAGAGTGTTGCACTGGGTTTCCTGTCATAGCAATAGCACTTTGATTATCACAATAAATAGGAATTTTAGAAAATAATAATCCATAGTCCATGAGATGGTTTCTCATCCATAACAACTGAGCACAGCAACTCCTAGCTGCAATATATTCAGCCTCAGCAATTGAAGTAGAAATGGATTTTTTCTTCTTATGGAACCATGAGACTAATCTGCCTCCCAAAAACTAACAGCTCCCAGATGTACTCTTCCTGTCTATCTTGCATCCAGCAAAGTCAGCATCCGAATATCCACATAATCCAAAATCAGCTTCCCTTGCGTACCAGAGACCAAGTGATACAGTACCCTTGAGGTACCTGAAGATTCTTTTCACTGCATAAGATGTGGCTCCCTAGGATTTTCCTGAAATCTTGCTTTGTAGTAGTTGCCATAGGAGTAGTTGAAGTTGAACTTTCTTGCATATTAAACTTTTTCAACAGATTTTTTGTTTACTTTGACTGATTAATATATATACCATTATCAGTCTGTTTAATTTGAAATCCCATGAAGTAACTCATTGCTCCCATCATGCTCATTTGATATCTTGATTGCATCAACTTTGAGAACTTATCACACAGTTATTGATTAGTTGATCCAAAAATGATATCATCCACATAAATTTGAACTAAAAGCAGATCTTTATCTTGATTCAGATAAAATAAAGTTTTATTTATTGTACCTCTTTGAATCCACTTTGAAGCAGAAACTGAGCAAGGGTCTCATAACATGCCCTAGGTGTTTGCTTTAGTCCATAGAGTGCTTTATTAAGTCTATAAACATAATGAGGATGTTTAGGATCCACAAAACCTGGTGTCTGTTCAATATAGACTTCCTCTTCAAGTTCTCCATTGAGAAATGCACTTTTTACATCCATCTGAAAGACTTTAAATTCCTTGTGTGCAGCATATGCCAAGAAAATTATGATTGCTTCCTGCCTAGCAACATGAGAAAATGTTTCATCATAGTCAATGCCTTCATGTTGGGAATAACCTTTAGCCACCAATCTTGCCTTATTTCTGACAATGGTTCCATCAGAATCAGTCTTATTTCTGAAGACCCACTTTGTGCCTACAATTGACCTATTTTTAGGTCTAGGCACCAGCTTCGAAACTTCATTTCTTTCGAACTCATTCAACTCTTCTTGCATAGCTATGACCCAGTATGCATCCTTGAGTGCATCTTCTACTTTCTTTGGCTCTTCTTTTGAAAGTAGATTGTGATACAAACATTTATTTTTAGTTGCACTTCTTGTCTTTATACCTTCATCAGGATTTCCAATGATCAAATTAAGAGTATAATCTTTAGTCCATTTTATGGTACTAGGAAATGTCCTTCTGGAGCTAGATGCTCCCCCTGAATTGTATCCTCATCAAATGCATTTGAGGCTCCCCCTGAATCAGTGCTGTTATATCCTGATGAAGTTTTGGAACTTGACTCATGTCCATCTGATATTGAATCAACATTGGATTCTGAATGACCAGATTGAGCATAACCTTGAGTTGATTCTTCAGTGTTAGTACTATCAGTTGAACCTTGTTGTTGCTCCCCCTCAACATGTGCAGGTTCATTAGTATAATGATCATCTTCAGAATCTGAAGAAGTATCAGGATTTGGATCATCAGTAATTGACAGTTAATTTGAGTTTGATGCAGATTCCAACAGTGCATTTTCATTTGCAAAGATTATACTTTCATGATAGTCTTCTTCAAAAGCAGGAATATTCTTATCATCAAAAGATACATTTATGGAGATAACTATAGTATTTGTTCTCGGATTGAAAACCCTGTATGCTCTTGATGGTGAGTAACCAACAAAGATTCCTTCATCAGCTTTCGATTCAAATTTTCCTAGCTGATCAGTATAAGTTCTCAGAACAAAGCACTTACATCCAAATACATGAAGATGTTTGAGACTGGGCTTCTTTTCTTTCAACATCTGATAAGGAGTAACACCATATATGTTTATCAGTGTGATATTTTGAGTATAACAGGTTGTGTTTACTGGCTCAGCCCAAAAGTAAGTGGGTATTTTTGCTTCTTCCAGCAGAGTCCTTCCAGCTTCTAATTAGGGTTTTGTTCTTTCTCTCAATAACACTATTTTGTTGGGGTGTGCCAGGAGCTGAGAATTGTTGTTGTATGCCTTTGTACTTGCAGACTTCCTCCATTTTTGAGTTCTTGAACTCAGTGCCATTATCACTTCTCAGTATTTTTACTTTGAAGGTGGATCCATTCTCAATTTTTCTTATATGATCCAGAAGAATTTCTGGAGTTTCATCCTTCCTGTGTAGAAAATAAACTGAAGTGTATCTAGTGAAATCATCAACAATTACAAGTGTGTACCTTTTCTTGTTGATAGATATTATGTTTACTGGTCCAAAGAGATCCAAGTGTAACATGTGATATGGCTCAATGATAGAGAATTATGTTTTACTTTTGAAAGATACTCTTTTTTGCTTGGACTTTTGACAAGCATCACAAAGACCATCAGATGAGTATAGCATATTAGGTAATCCTCCTACTAGCTCCTTCTTGGCAAGTTCATTGATTAATTTGAAGTTGAGATGTGAGAGCTTCTTGTGCCAATTCCAGCTTTCATCTACTGATGCCTTTGAGATAAGGCAAGTAACTTCTTGCTCAAGACTTTCATGCAGTCTTGCTTCATACATATTGCCATGTTTGTGTCCCATCAAGACAGTCTTCTTTGACTTGTTCTGAATAACTTCATAGTGAGAGTCATAGAACACCACATGATAACCTATGTCAGTGATTTGACTAATGCTTAGAAGATTATGCTTCAGTCCTTCCACCAGAGCTACATTCTCTATTGCTACCTTCCCAATTATCAAGTTGCTATATCCCATAGTATGTCCTATATTTCCATCTCCATAAGATACATCTAGGCCAACCTTCTTTTCAAATTCTGACAACAGGGATTTTTCCAGTCATGTGTCCTGAACATCCACCATCCAAGACAAGAGTATTTTTCTTGTTACCCTGCAGTCAGAAGAGTAATTAATTAGAAGGATTTTTAAGGACCCACACTTGTTGGGCCCTCTTTTTGGATAACTTAATCCTTTGTGATTTAGAAATACTTCTGAAAGTTTTTCCTTTATCAGGATTTTTCTTATCAGAAGTAGATTTAGTAGAACTAGAAGAATTGAGCACACAAACAGTTTTATTGAATTTAGGCAAAGGTTCATAATAGTTGTGATACAGCTTATGATAGGAACTACACGTGTAAATTGAATGCCAACTACTACCACAATAAATACAAGGAATTTGTGGTTTATAAAATACTGATCTACCCTAACATCAGACTCAGGAATAACAATTTTCATTTTCTTACTCCTCCGGTAATCAATAGCAAGATGATTAGTATTACCACAGTTAAAACAAGTTTTTCTATGAGCATTGGGAATAAACTTGTAATTTGAATACTTAGAAATACCTTGCTTACCATTCCTGTTTCTTTTAGGACTTTTATCTTGAGTTTTATTAATAACCTTAGATAATTTCTTTTTCAATTGTCTTTTAGACAAAATTCCTATGTTCTTTTCTTTCTTAAAAGTCTAAATGGTTTCCTTGTTTTCCTTTCTTTGAGATTTATCACTTACAGACTTTTCTTGGGATGCTGATGTTTAACCCTTTTCAAAGATTTCTGGGTTCATCAGCTTCTGAAGAGATAAACTTAACAGGAGTCTTAAGGGTAGTTTTATTTTCAATGTCAACATCCTTAACTCCATCTACATAACCAAGACATTCTTTTCCAGTTTTTCTTAGAGATAATATCATGAACCTTTTTTCCTGAAATAGTCCAAGCTTTAAGGGTATTCCTCTCATTTTCTAATTCATTCTGTAACATACTATACTTAGCTTCTAGTATCTTTGCTGTATGTTTAGCTTTCTCACATTCTTTCTGAATTTCAATCTGATTTACTAAGTCAGACTCCAACTGATCATTCCTAGATTTTAAGATTTCATTTTCAGTGAACAGTCTATTATTCTCTAGAATCTTATTTTTAAAGTTTCCATGGAGAGACTTAAGAATAGATTTCATTTTAGATATATCTTCAATATCAAAAGAGAAGAAAGAAGTTAATACCTTGGAATCAGAGGAAGCAGGAGCATCAAAGCTACCCATCAGTGCATAGCATGTTTCTTCATCTTCTAAATCAGTAGAGTCCATCCAATCCTTGGTTGATGTAATTAAGGCTTTGTTCTTCCCTTTATCATGCTTTGTCTTTTTTCACTCAGTAGCAAAGTGACCAGGTTCATCACAGTTGTAGCACTTAATTTTTGACCTGTCGACCTTTCCAGCTTTAGTGTCCTTCCCTTCTCTTCTTCCAGATGACTTCATTTCTCCTCTAGTGAACTTTTTCCTGAAGCTTCTATTTTTTTACCTGAATTGCATCCTCTTGAAGCCCTTAACTAGCAATGCAGCCATTTGCATGACATCAGAATCTGTCACGTTCTCATCAGTTTCAGAATCAGTATCATCATTAGGATTTGATGATAAATCATCAGTATCTGATTCTGGCAGATTGTTCTTTTTCCTTGCAGCTTCAACAGATCTGTCATTTGAAGTTTTAGCATTCACCTTCAAGGCAACTGACTTTCCCTTATTGCTTTTCCTCTCTTTCCTTTATTGAACTTCCAAATCATGAGTTCTCAGCATGCCATAGACTTCATCCAGGGTTATTATTTCGAAATCATACTGATGTCGTATAATTGAAGTTTGAGTCTCCCAATCCTCTTTCAAGGCTCTCCAAAACTTATTGTTTGAATCCTCCCGATCATACACCTTTCCCACTAAGGATGGATTGTTGAGTAGGGTGATAAACCTGTCATAGATGTCGGTGAGACTTTCATTAGGTTTGGCCTCAAAATGTTCATATTCTTAAATTAGAACAGAACTTCTGTTCTTCTTGATGGCCATGGTTCCTTGATATTGGGTTTCAAGACCATTCCAGATCTCCTTGGTAGTCTTATAGGCTATAACCCTGTTTGACATTACAGAATCAAGACTGTTATGCAAAATGTTTCTTACCTTTGCATCCTTCAGCACATCAACTTTCTCTTCTGGTGTCCACTCACTCTTTTCCTTCAACTGATAGTGTTTAACAACAGTAGGAGTTGTAAGCACCAGTTTTGTTGGCATGTAGGGTCCACCATTGATTAGGTCGTGATAGTCAATATCTGTAGCCTCCAGGTGCATGAGCATCTTCACCTTCCATGTAGGATATTTAGCCTTTTTCAGAATGGGGATTTTAATACTTTCATACTTGTTCAGAGACATGTTTAGATCGCTTTTGATTGTAAATTTATCAGTTTGCTCTAATACCAATTGTTACCTAGTAGTAATGAAATTATTTATGGGGGGTTGGATACAATTATATAAATGCTTCAAACAAGTATAAAAATATAACAGTTCTTTATATTTTTGATAAAAACTGTTACAAACTCTCTCAAGAAATACTAATATTCTTAAGAGCTGCTAGGTCGTACAATGCTCGAGTTTTTCACTATGTGATGAACTAAACTGTGTTTATATAATACACATCTGCTACAAATCAGTCTAAGATATGCATTATCAATTACCAACAGAAAATGATACATATCTTTAACTGAATATACAAATTCGTATCACTTAGAACGTAATATATATCCATCCCTTAAAATAAGGAACATAATCAATTTTCACAACAGACTGCCTTCAGATGCTGATGTTCTGCAAATACTGATGATGCATCAAATCCTGACCACACATCAAATACTGATGACATCAAAACACAATCAGATCCTGAGCTCCTCCTGATCATTGAGAATCAGCAAGTAACAAAGGTTCAGAAGTACTTGCCTTACCACAGATGATTTTCAACTTTACTTGTACTCATCTAACAGTTCTACTCATCAATCACTTTCCTTCTTTTTATATGTTTTGCTTCTATTCATCGATCACTTGCTTACTTTTTCTACACTTCAGTTCTATTTACTGATCACTGGCTTTCTTTTCTATGCCTCGCTTACTCTACTAGGCATCACAAGTATCTATCAATATTCAATCTCATATTATTCTAATCGTTACATAGACGTCATAACTTTTATCTACCCTTCGTTTTACCCAAATCCGATTTACGGATTGAAAGTTACAGCAAAAACCGTCAAACAATAAACACATAGGCATATAACACATCAATCAGATAGCACGTAGAATATATCACACAAGATATTCGATCAAAATAATATTTCAAAGAATATTCGGGGTCAAAATAATGTTCCAGGTATTTAATATGAATTTTTAAACATTTTTCGAAATTAAAATGGGTCTCCAAATCATTTTATAATTAAATAATAGAGTTTGAACACCCGAATCTGACTGTAAAATCATTTAATAATAATTATCAAGTTTTGAAAAAAAATTAAAATAATATTTTAAAACTGGAAATTATTTTTCGGAATTTTTAAATTAAAAAGAATAATTAAATCTAATTATTAAATATATTAAAATCAATTAATAAAAATTAAATTAATTAATCAATTAATATTAATTGTATCGATTAATTAAAATAATTAAAAACTAATTAAAATTAATTAATGAAATAAATCAGATTTATTTTTAAATAAATAAATAATTAAAACAGTTTTCTGAGATTAAAATAATTAAATAAACATTTTTCTGATTTTTAAAAATAACAAAATATCATTTTTTAAAATATTTTTTAACAGCAATCTAATTTTTGTAACATTTTAAAACAGAAATCCAGGTTTTGTAAAATTAGCAAAAATACAGGGATCTACCTGCAATTTGATCCCGTCCCGTCAATCCCGTCACCGGTCACCGGCGGTCGCCATTAACGGCGATCCTGAGCTTTTTCGGTGACACTGAACCAGCCTAGAAATGACCCAAAACATCAGTAAATGCTCTACTCCATCCCATAAACACAATTATGCAAACACAATAACCAACAAATCAACGAATCGGCCGGATAAATGATTGGAAAAAATCGTCGCCGGTTGGGTCGAATTTTTCGACGAAGCTCGACTAAATCATTCCAAGAATCGTTCGTTAATTTGATATACACCATTCGATTTGTTTTTCCACTATCTACACGTTGGTATAATCAATTTCATGTAATAACCCCTAACATGGAAACGCCTAATTTTTAATTAAGAACATTCAAACACATAAACACTAATTTTAATATTTCGAGAATCAAACTCAATTTTCTATATGTTATTGAACTCCAAATTCATCATATAATATACCAAAATGACCAGGATAAAATTATCTACAAGATACAGTCATCAAGTCATATCAACAACATCAAAATAAAAATTTCATATATTAATCTTTAAATAATTTGATTTAAAATTAATAAATAGGAAAATAACCTTGATTTATGCACTGAAATGGATGATTGATTGTGGTAGAACTTTTCGAGAGCTTCGATTCGGTATATGGCACGCTTGATTCCGAGTTCGATAATGCTTTTGTTTTTGTTTTGATCCTCAAGAACACAATAATTTTACGGGTTGTCCTCTGTAATTTATTGGTTTTATCTGTTCGATTATGATTATACGAATAAAATTAAATAAGAAAAGGGCTATTTATATTTATCGAATATTAATACCCGTTGGATAGTATTGGATCAAAAAATAAGTTACTTAGCTACTAAGTAACTGCAAAAACGATCCGATTTGATACCCGTATTGGATAATTATCAAAACCAGGCTTCTTATTAAACACTTTATACGAAAAAAATGTAACAATATCCCTTCTTTCGAGAATACGGTTTTTATTGATCTATCGAAATGATTATCGTATCACAAAAGTTTACGTCGGGACGTGTCCGGGTGAAACCGTAATCCGGATTGAAAAAGTTAAAATACGGAAAATATTCAGAATAATCAGATTAGGTTAGGAAGGAGTTTTCCGAAGAGTTTCAGGTTGTAAAAATGTAAAAATGGTTGAAGTTGGACGATTCCCGATTTTATAAAATAGTTTTGTAATTATTCAGAAAATAGTTATTAAATTAATAAATCATTATAAAATCATATAACAATCCAAAAATTACCAGAAAAATATCAAAATTATCCATACTTTATTATGGATATATTAAAATTAACATACCCACTTTTTATCACAAATAAACATCTAAATATCAATATCAATAATAAGATAATTCACCAAAATTCACATAATAATCACATTGGAATTATCCATTGATAAAAAATAATTGCACGCCATATCCCGGATGTTACAGAAACTCCATTCCATTGTGGCATTCCAGGAGGAGTAAGATGTGATACAATACCACACTCCTTCCAGAAACATTTAAACTGGAGGCTTAAGTATTCTCCTCCATGATCTGATCGTAGAACTTTTATACTTCCCTTGTTTGCTTTTCCACTTCGGCCTTGTATTCTTTGAACTTTTCAAATATTTGTTCTTCAAAAGGTACATATATCCATATCTACTGAAATCATCAGTAAATGTAATGAAGTCTTAATCACTATGTACAAGTCTTAATCATTCAGTGGCCCTTTCACCTTGTCCGGTAAAAGGAGCTCTAGCCATTTTTCCAATGAGACAAGATTTGCATTCTTCGTATAATTCAAAATCAAACTTATCCAAGTAACCATCTTGATGTAATTTGTAAATGCGTTTCTCATCTATGTGACCTAAACAACAATGCCAAAGGTATTTTTGATTTGAGTCTATCTTCTTAATACATTAATTATCATTATTAATGTTATAGACAGGAGTATCTAAATCAAGAACATATAAACCATTAAAAAACGTGCAACCCCATAAGTAACACTATTAAAATAAAAATAACAACTATTTTTCTGAATCAAAAATGAAAATACTTTCTTGTCCAAATAAGAAACCGAAATAATGTTTCTACAAATCGAAGGCATTTAAAAACAGTTATCTCGTTTGTTAGATATGTTTGAGATGTCATGTCTAATATGTTTCATATTTAGTTTTCAGATCTTAACAAACAGGAAATATCAGTACTTACTGGAATCAGTACTTACTGGAAGTCAGAACTTAAGGATATCATGACTTAGATTATCAGAATATAATATCAGAAGATGGATATCATAACTTAAGTACTGGAGAACTAACAGTTAAGGAAGGAAGCTGATTTACAAGAAAGAAGATCGAGACTAATACAAACTCAAGATATGTATGGAAAGAGTTAGAGGACTTAAATAATTGTATAAGATATCTGATTGATATATTTTAGGAGACAGAATTATATTCCATATCAATTAGAAGTTATCTTGTAACTGTGTACTATATAAACACTGACATAGGTTTACACTATATGTGCTATCATTATCGAGAAGATCATACATTGTAACCTAGCAGCTCTCGTGATATTTGTTCATCACTGAGACAGAACAGTTCCATTGTAATAGAGTTTATTATATCGAATATATCTGTTTACTATTACTTGTGTTCGAAATCGATTTGATTATATTCTACACTATATTCAACCCCCTTCTACAGTGTTGTATGACCTAACAAGTGGTATCAGAGCCTATCTGTTAACACACATACAGTAAAGATCCAAAACAATCATGTCTGAAGAAGCAGAAAATCCAACCAAGCCCGCCAAAACTGAAGAAACTCAAAAGACTCAAATCCACAGTCGATATGAGACTATTAGGTTCCCATACTGAGACCTTCTGAGTATCCTATATGGAAAGTGAAGATGGTTATGTTTGTGGAAGCTACAGATCCAGAATACCTTGACAGAAATAATGAAGGACCGCATAAGCCAACTAAGCTCTCTGTTGCAGTTGCAGATCAGCCAGCAAAGACCATACCAAAGGAGAAAAATGAGTACACAGCTGAAGATATCTCATCCATTGCCAAGGATGCAAAGGTAAGGCATTTGCTGCATAGTGTCATTGATAATGTCATGTCAAACAAGGTAATCCACTGCAAGAATGCAAATGAGATATGGGATGCTTTGGAGACAAGATGCCAGGGAACTGATGCAATCAAGAAGAACATGAGGACTATACTCACTCAAGAGTATGAGCACTTTGACTCAAAAAGTGATGAGTCATTAACTGACTTATATGACAGGTTTGTCAAACTCTTGAATGATCTGTCACTAGTGGACAAGGAATATGATCTTGAAGATTCAAATCTAAAATTCCTTTTAGCTCTTCCTGAAAGTTGAGATTTGAAGGCTACTATTATAAGAGACAACTATGCTCTTGATGAAACTACTCTTGATGAAATTTATGGTATGCTCAAGACTTATGAACTTGAGATGGATCAAAGAAGCAAGAGACAAGGGAGAAAGTCAAGGAAAGTTGCTCTTAAGGCTGAGGAGGAATTCCCCAAAGTGACTGTGTCAAAGAAAGGCAAAGGAAAATCTCTCATCACAAAGTCTGATTCAGAATCATCAAGTTTTGATGATGATGATTCAGAAACTGAAAGTTTACCCGAAATAGATGCTGATGAAGAGATGATGAAATTGTGTGCTCTTATGGTGAAGGGTATCACAAAGATAGTCTACAGGAAATTCAGAAGGGGAAAGAAGTTTTTCAAGAAAGGTGGAAGTACTGATAAAAGGGTTTTAGAAAATTTGAAGGCAGAGGAGGAAAGTCTGACAGAGGAGATTACTCAAATGTCAAATGCTACAATTGTGGTGAGAAAGGCCACATATCTCCTGATTGGAAGAAAGGAAAAAGTGACAAAGGCAAGGCACCTGTCACAAAGAAGAAAAGCTGGACGGACTCTTCAGATTCTAAAGATGAGGTGAACTATGCCTTGATGGCAAATGCTGATGGCATCCCTGAAACTGTTGAATTAAAGGTACCTCAAACAACTTATGCCTTTCATACTTATGATATTACTGAGTTGAGATTATATCTTAAAACCATGTTTGTTAGCTACAGAGATCCAACTTTAACATGTGAAAGATTAACTTCTAAAAATCTTGCTTTTAAGAAAAGGAATGATTATTTATAAAAGGAGTTAGTTATGTTCCATCAAACTCAGAAAGAGAGAGATGATGCTTTTTATGTTAGAGATGAATTGCTAAAATTGAATAAATCTCTCAAAACTAAGTTAGAAAAAGAAAAAGAGATTATCAGGACTTGGACTAACTCTGGCAGAACAACTCAGAACTTATTAAGTAGTGGAAACTGGAAAGAAGGCTTAGGTTATGGAGACGATAAAAGTGAAAAAGGGACTGAACAAATTGAGCCAATTGTTGTTAAACAAACTGTTAAGACAAAGGTAAATCCTGTTAAGTTTGTAGCTAAAACTGTAAAGTCTGATTCTGAAAAGATGAAAGAGTCTGTGACAGAAGTTAAGGAGAAGTCAACTTCTGATAAATTAGAACAGGATAAACCGGCTGAAGTCAACATAGGCTTAATGACAAAGAACCAGCTTAAGCATAAACTGAAAGAAATAAGGAATTTCAACAAGGTTAAGGTAGCTAGGAAAAATAGGAATGGAAAGGAAGGTATGAATAAAAGCAATAATTATATGCCTGTTCCTAATGCTCCTAGAAAGAAATGTTATAACTATGGAAACTCTAACCATCTTGCTTCTTTTTGCAGGAAGAATAAGAATATAAAATCTTTACCTCATAAGTCAGGAGTTAAGAGTCAGTCTGTTAGGTTTAAGCCACAAAATCCTTATTTTCATTGTGGTAGTTTATGGCATTCCATTTATACTTGTAAGGAATATCATAGTTTATACTATGATTATTATCAAATAAAACCTTCTTTGAAGAAAGTTGCTTTAATTCCTTCTAGAGTAAAATCTGATGCAAAGTCTGATATAAGTTCTGATAAACAGCATGTTAGCATAAACTCTAATATTAAATCCGCTGCAAATGCTAACAAACTTAAAAAGGCCAAAGTATCCAAGCAAGTCTGGGTCCTTAAAACTAACCATTAGTGGTCTTTGTGATTGTAGGGCAACAGGAGAAACATCCTAGTACTGGATAGTGGATGTTCAGGACATATGACTGGAAATAAAGCCCTGCTCTCAGACTTTGTGGAGAAAGCTGGCCCAGAAGTTTCTTATGGAGATGGCAACATGGGAAAAACTTTGGAATATAGCAATATTAATCTTTGGAATGTCATCATTGAAACAGTGGCTCTTGTCTCAGGACTTAAACACAATCTGCTAAGTGTGAGTCAAATATGTGACAGGGGTTATCATGTGGATTTCTTTGAAGAACACTGTGAAGTTGTAAGCAATTCTACAGGAAAAGTGGTTCTGAAAGGTTAGAGGCATGGTAACATTTATGAAGCCAGACTTTCAACAAGTACTGATGGTTCTGCAATCTGTCTGTTGAGTAGAGCATTAATTGAAGAAAGCTGGAATTGGCAAAAAAGACTCTCTCATTTAAACTTCAACAACATAAATGAGCTTGTAAAGAAAGATCTTGTGAGATGATTGCCAAAATAAGTATTTGCTCCTGATGGCCTTTGTGATTCATGTCAAAAGGAAAAATAAAGAAAATCTTCTTTCAAGAGAAAAACTGAGTCATCAATTCTTGAGCCTTATCACCTAGTGCATGTTGATCTATTTGGTCCAGTCAATGTCATGTCTATTATAAAGAAGAAATATGCTATGGTTATAGTGGATGAGTTCACAAGGTACACTTGGGTGTAGTTCTTGCACAAGAAGAATGAAACTGCATTTACTCTAACTGATCATGTCAGACAGCTGGATAAGTTGGTCAAAGATTCTGTTAAAATTATAAGAAGTGATAATGGCACTAAGTTCAAGAATTCAATCATGGAAGAGTTCTGGAAAGAGCATGGAATCAAACAGGAATTTTCTGTACCTGGAACTCCACAGCAATATGGAGTTGTAGAAAGAAATAACAGGACTCTCATTGAAGCTGCACAAACTATGCTTGATGAAGCAAAGCTGCCAACCTACTTTTGGGCTGAAGCTGTGCAGACTGCTTATTTTACACAGAATGCAACACTCATAAACAAGCATGGAAAAACACCATATCATATGGTGAAAAAAAAAGAAACCAAATCTGAAATACTTTCATGTATTTGGATGTAAGTGTTTTGTTCTTAAGACTCATCCTGAACAGCTGTCAAAATTTGATCTAAAAGTTGTTTCCACAAAAGCCTTCAGAGTCTACAATTTAAGAACAACAGTAGTCATTGAATCTATCAATGTATCTTTTAATGACAAGAAGATTAATGGAGTTGAAGATTTTAATGATCACGATCAGCTGAGATTTAAAAATGAAGACTTGAAGTCTGATTCTCTAAATTCTGATGACTTAAATTCTGAACCTGTAAGTACTGAAGTCATTGAATCTGTGGTAACAACTCCAAAGGAAAATGCACATGTCCAGGGGGAGCAAGCTGAAGATCCTACCACATCTCAAGACTCTAAAGAAGCATCAGAAACAGACACTAGCTCTTCAAACTCTGATTCATCTGGTTCTGATGAGTTAAATTATGATAATTATGGAAGCTCTGATACTTCAAATCCTGAAGGATTCAAGTCAAACTCTGAAGTCTCAGAGAGCATAATTACAGGGGGGAGCATCAGAAAATGCTGATGGAGACAGCATGGATCATGGGGGAGGATCCAGTTCTAGAAGTCAACTTCAATCTACAAGGAAGTGGACCAAATCACATACACATGACTTAATTATAGGAGATCCTGAAGCAGGTGTCAGAACTAGAGCTGCAACATCAAATGAATGTCTCTATCATTTCTTTCTATCTCAGATTGAACCAAAGAAAGTGGAAGAAGCTCTTCAAGATGCTGATTGGGTGCAAGCAATGCAGGAAGAGTTAAATGAATTTGAAAGAAATAAAGTCTGAACCCTAGTGCCAAGATCAAAGAACAAATCAGTTGTTGGAACAAAATGGGTGTTCAGAAATAAAACTGATTGTGATGGCATAATTACAAGGAATAAAGCAAGGCTGGTTGCTAAAGGCTACTCTCAACAGGAGGGTATTGATTATGATGAAACATTTGTACCAGTTGCTAGATTAGAAGCTATAAGGATCTTTTTGGCTTATGCTGCTCATAAAAAGTTTAAAGTCTTTGAAATGGATGTGAAAAGTGCTTTTCTTACTGGAGAATTGGAAGAAGAGATCTATGTTGAACAACCTCCAGGCTTTGTATATTCAAAATTTCCAAATCATGTCTACAGGCTTGATAAAGCACTTTATGGCCTTAAGCAAGCTCCTAGAGCATGGTATGAGACTTTAGCTCAATTCCTTCTGGAAAGTGGATTTCACAGAGGTACAATTGATAAAACACTGTTCTACCTCAACCATGGAAAGGACTTACTTTTGGTACAAATATATGTTGATGATATCATATTTGGTTCTACAAATGCCAAACTCTGTGAGAAGTTTGCAAAGCTAATGCAGTCAAGATATCAAATGAGTATGATGGGAGAACTTAGTTATTTTCTGGGCCTTCAAGTTAAGCAACATGAAGAAGGTACTTTTATCTGTCAATCCAAGTACACCAGAAATTTACTGAAGAAGTTTGAAATGCAAGATAGTTCAACAGCATCCACTCACATGGTCACTGCAACCAAGTTAGATAAAGATACTGGTTCATCAGTAGATATTACTAACTATAGAGGTATTATTGGATCTTTACTCTATTTAACTGCAAGTAGACCTGATATCATGTATGCTACCTGTCTTTGTGCAAGATTTCAGGCTGATCTAAGAGAACCTCACTTAATAACTGTGAAAAGAATTTTCAAGTACCTTAAGGGTACAGCTGATCTGGGATTGTGGTATCCTAGAGGATCAGATTTTAAGCTAAAAGGTTACTCAGTTGCAGATTTTGCAGGATGCAAAATAGACAGGAAAAGCACTAGTGGAAGCTGCCAATTTCTTGGAGGCAGATTGGTTTCTTGGTTTAGCAAGAAACAGAAGTCAGTTTCCATATCAACTGCAGAAGCAGAATATATTACTGCAGGAAGCTGTTGTGCACAGATTCTTTGGATAAAGAATCAGTTACTGGATTATGGGTTAGAATTTTCTAAAATCCCTATTTACTGTAATAATTAAAGTTCTATTGCTATGACAGGTAATCCAGTTCAACACTCAATGACAAAGCACATCAGCATTAGGTACCATTTCATAAGGGAACATGTGATGGAAGGTACAGTAGAATTGCACTTTGTTCCAACAGATCAACAACTAGCAGATATCTTCACAAAACTACTATGTGAAGCTACCTTTACAAGATTGGTAAATGAACTTGGAATGGTTTCAAGTTCTTTCTTTAAATCTGCTTAGTTTTTGTTCTCATGCATCACACTTTATGATCAGTGTTTACAAATTGTTTTATTTTCATATAATCTATGCTTAAAATCGAAATTCATTAAATACTGATTGTTATCTGATGTGGATCTTTAAACTCTGATAGTGTTTTGAATGTTTTGTGACTATTCAATCCAATGAGGATAACTGTGCTAGATGTTGACCTAATAGTCTTTAACATACTAGAAATCCCATGTTTGAATTAGTTATTTATGTGGAAACTCATTAACACAAGCAAATTCTAATTTTGAGCTTAGTCAAGTTTACTTGGTGTATCTTATTACTAAGTCACAAACTAGATTATTGCTTCTTATCTGTTAGATTCTGATGTCAGTAAATCTTGAGGAAGAACTAAATGCTGATAAGCCTCACTTATCAAAAGAAAAGAAAAGTCAGGTACTCCTTTGAGATCTAGAGTAAATATGTTGAAGGGAAGACCCAAGTGCATTGCTTGTATTAAGTAATATGCATTAGAAAAGCAAATAAATTTTCTTGGTGACTTTTCACATTCTCTGATTACTGGAGAAATACTATGACAACAACATAAATTCTGATAAGCAGTCGTGATTCACGTACACTGAGAAGCCATTGTAAATAGAAATTTCAAAAGATGCATAAAATGAGCACAAACAGTTGAGGTGGACTCTTGCATAAATTTGTTCTATAGTAGACTTCATGATTGATGACAGATTTTGAGCAATTTTCTGAGTTATGCCTTATTTCTAAGATGTACTAAAGTTTATCAGACTTTAATCTTTATCTGATATTTTTTAAATGCACACACTTTCACTCCATATGAATGATGAAAATTATTGTGGTGATTAAGTTGTTTTTGACAAACAGTTAAGTGTCATTTGCATAACTTCTGAGGACAAGTTCTGATGGAAGTTCTGATGATTAAACTCTGAAGAAAACAAGTCAGTATCTGTATGAAAAATCACAGAAAAAGATATTCACTTTTTGAGTTCAGAAACCATATTCTAATGACTGTTAAAATCTGATATAAGTTAAGTTCTGATATTAAATCCTGATGGACTCCTTGATGCTTACGTGGCATTATTCTTTACTTAACTTATTTGTGGTAAAATCTGAAACAGTCATGTTTAAATCAAAATATATTTGGGTAAGATAAAAACAGTCATAATCATTATGGGTTACTGGTTAACGTGTTTGTCCTGAAAAATTGCATGTACACGGTAATTATTGCTTATTTTACGTGCCCATTAACTCATGCTTTAACTGGTTGCTGACTGTTCACACGTTGCCAGGTGTAAAGTGTATCACATGCTTCAAAAATATAACTATTGAGTGGAGAGAGTATATATATAGGGGTTAAAAGATTTTATAATCATTTACTTACTTTTCTATTCTTAATCTCTTTTATTCTCTCTCTCTAATATTCTCTAAAGCGTTATCTTACAGGCATTCTCACAAACACCTTTCGCGCAACATATTTTCTCAATTAATTTCTTACAAAGATGGTACCAAAAGACATGATTTTCAATGGAGCTAAGTTTGTTCCCAACAACTACTCGTCTATCTTTAGCAAGGTTGAAGCTCTTTCGGAACTTCACTTTCTTCAGGACTTTCTTGCTAATTCTGATATTGGGTACGCTCTGACCCAACCTGACGTAGTCTCTGGAATCCAAGTACTGGAGTTTTGGAGAAGTGGAATATATGATGATGGAGGTGCTCAAGGGTCTCCAAGTATAATCTTTACAACAGGGGAGGATGAACATGTAGTGACACTGGCTACGGTTTCAGTTGCCTGAGAACTGTGTTTATACAACTGTTGAGGAGCCAGTTCTTCAAAATATGATGGCCAGTCTGGGGTATGAAAAGACATTGGCAAAGCTGGGTCAATTGAAGAGGTCCAATATAAGGAGGGAAGGGAGTTTCTTCTTTGACTGCATTACAAAGACCTTCGCCAACAAATGTTCTAATTTCGATGCAATCCCCACACTCAGTCAATAAATCGGGTATTGTGACGGCCTCAACCCCGGGGTCAGGAGTTGACGTCACCAAACACAACAACCAAAATATAAATAACAAGATTATTATTAAAATATACTAACTTGACCCCAAACCAAGATCTGATCCAGGTTCAAGTATAATTCAGGTTCTCATTATTATAAGCCCTTTATTCAACATCTAATACACACTAACTTTATTCAGCAACTCATCAAACCTCATGGCCTGATACAAACTACCTCAGATGAGCCGGGTCCAGTAGGGGCGGAAACATGGGTCTGTCTGACTGATCTTCTAGGCATCTGCGAGATATAAATAATAGTTTGCAAGGGTGAGCATAATCGCTCAGCATTACCAAAATATGAATAACGGAATAAAACAGTAATGTAACAGTAATAAGAAAAGAGCTGTAATCATGATATCAACATTATGTAACAAAAATCAGAGATAACTGGATATCACTAACTAGCATGCTTCATCAAAACAACATAACAGTGTGCTGTAAAAATACCAGAGTCCAATTTTAGCATGCTAATCACATTTATAAAACCGCTGTATCAACTACTTATGCCCTTACGGGAATCACAAATCCAAATCAGATACGTAGCGGATATGTGAAGACAGCTGATCAGGCTATCAACACCAGACGGCTCCAACTGCCATCTCATTTACCTGTTCTGGAACTGAGAGACTAGCTAGGTCTCTGACTTGCCTGACTAATCGGTTATACAGTGCGCGCAACCGAATTAGCCACTTACGCCACCTCAATAGGCCTACTCTGGCCCCAATGTATCCCATATCTGATCGTTTTATCCAGTTTTCAAAATCACTTTTACCTATCTCTTTTCAAAATCAATTATGTCACAGCACACTATTCAAATCCTCTTTTCATTTTAATCTCATTTAGAGATAGGTGTTTTCAGAAGTTACTTTTCCCCAAAACATAATTTTAAACAACATTACAAATACGGGGGATACGTAACTTAAAACGTTTCTGTTCCATTACGAAAGTAAAACATTTAGTTACTCATACATACTGAACCATAAAAGAATGGTAAGGGGTACTTGCCTTACAACGCTTTACAAAACCCTAAGTAGCTTTCACGCTGACTTTAATCCTGGGAAAACTCGATCGGAATCTACAAATACAAAATACCCTAATTAGTTATACCGACATGCTTGATATCCTCAAATTCTAACAACTCAATCTGATAACCCGACTCGAATTATTATTATACACATAATCACGTAGTCAGAATACTAATAGGGGTAACACGTATAATGTAAATACGTATGTTACAAATATATTTTTAGGAAATTTTGGCAGCATCTTATTTATTTATAAGACTACTCGTCGATTACAATCGACGTCAATAATCCACAACAATCCACATTTTCATTCCATACCAATTCCATATTCACACACAATTTATTTTCGAAAACATTTTATACGAATCATTTTATTTACTTATAAGATTTAGGACTCAGAACATCATCATCACCGTCCACCGTCCGCTCGTAACGAGTCATCGCGGTACAGCGGAAAAATTTATTGGTGCCCGAAATATTCGGGTATCCGAATAAATTCCAGAGACTAATTAAAAATAATTTCCCACACGAATTAATAATATCATGAATTTTACTCAATAATTCCTGCATAAAAAAAGGGAAACAATATTTCAGAATTATAACAGTAAATCCACTACACATCTCGGCCCAACAAGGCCCAACAGAAAAATATCAGCACAAGCCCAACAACAAGATCCAATAGCAAGGCCCAATAGAAAAGCCCAGCCACAGAACACCAGAACACGACCAACCAAACAAACGGCCGAACAACCACACACAAACACGTACTGCTCAACCCACAAACACAACACAACACACACACACGCACACATCACACTCACAGAAATCGCACACACACATAAATTACACACACGTATATATACAATAGTATATATATATACACATAATCCAACAAGACTGATCGGAACCACCAAGCTCACCGGAAAAATCACGGCGGCGGCGAGACCAAAGCAACCGAAAACAAGAACGGAAAAAGACAGGGGAGAATAGCCGGAACAACGCGAAAAAAACAGGGAAGAATGATGTGAACAGAGAGGGGAGGGGGAGGCACACAGAGAGAGAGGAGAGATTTGACTGAGAGAGACGAGAGAGAATAGAGATAGAAGAGGAAGAATAAAAATTATTAAGGAATAAAATGTATACCACTTCTATTCATCTGCCACGTTTCCTGAATAATCCAGAATTTAGACACGTTTCCTGGCTCGTTCGAAAACCAATTCTTTGTCCCGTAATTTATAATTGAACGGACTTAAGTGCACCCAAAGACGGACTCGAAAAATTACGAAAATAATCTTACAATATTACAAATATCCCGAAGTTAATAAAAATATAAGTTTCGAAATTTTAAAAACACTTTTTGAGGTGCACTTTGTACCCACTTTTTAATAAATAACGAAACGATGAGCGCGTTAAACGAATCTCGAAAATTTTCAAAATAATTTTAAAATTCTCAAAATATTACGAACTTAATAAAATATAAATTTCATAATTTTTGAAGATTTCCTGAATTAAATATGAATTTTACAAACAAACATACTCAGAAAATCATTTAAAAATAAATAATTAATAAAATATTGATTTCTCAATTTTATAAAGTCCTAAAAATAATTATTGAAATTATAAAATTATAAAACCAATTTTAGAAATAACCCAAGTATTTATGGAATTAAAACCATAATAAGATCACTTTTACTAGCGAAATAAAATCATATAACTCACTAATAAATCACACAACTCAATCTGACATATCAACAGATCGTAAATAATTAAATAACAATCATTAACTGCTGCCAAAACCAAACACACCTTTATTTAATTATCAACTCTTTATTACACTTTTAAATATTAAAGTAAAAGAAAAATACACGAGTCGTTATAAGTATGCTCTCATTAATCAAACTGATTTTGATTATGCAAACAATAGGGGCGGAAACATGGGTCTGTCTGACTGATCTTCTAGGCATCTGCGAGATATACATAACAGTTTGCATGGGTGAGCATAATCGCTCAGCAGTACCAAAATATAAATAACGAAATAAAACAGTAATGTAACAGTAATAAGAAAAGAGCTGTAATCATGATATCAACATTATGTAACGAAAATCAGAGATAACTGGATATCACTAACTAGCATGCTTCATCAAAACAACATAACATTGTGCTGTAAAAATACCAGAGTCCAATTTTAGCATGCTAATCACATTTATAAAACCGCTGTATCAACTACTTATGCCCTTACGGGAATCACAAATCCAAATCAGATACGTAGCGGATATGTGAAGACAGCTGATCAGGCTATCAACACCAGACGGCTCCAACTGCCATCTCATTTACCTGTTCTGGAACTGAGAGACTAGCTAGGTCTCTGACTTGCCTGACTAATCGGTTATACAGTGCGCGCAACCGAATTAGCCACTTACGCCACCTCAATAGGCCTACTCTGGCCCCAATGTATCCCATATCTGATCGTTTTATCCAGTTTTCAAAATCACTTTTACCTATCTCTTTTCAAAATCAATTATGTCACAGCACACTATTCAAATCCTCTTTTCATTTTAATCTCATTTAGAGATAGGTGTTTTCAGAAGTTACTTTTCCCCAAAACATAATTTTAAACAACATTACAAATACGGGGGATACGTAACTTAAAACGTTTCTGTTCCATTACGAAAGTAAAACATTTAGTTACTCATACATACTGAACCATAAAAGAATGGTAAGGGGTACTTGCCTTACAACGCTTTACAAAACCCTAAGTAGCTTTCACGCTGACTTTAATCCTGGGAAAACTCGATCGGAATCTACAAATACAAAATACCCTAATTAGTTATACCGACATGCTTGATATCCTCAAATTCTAACAACTCAATCTGATAACCCGACTCGAATTATTATTATACACATAATCACGTAGTCAGAATACTAATAGGGGTAACACGTATAATGTAAATACGTATGTTACAAATATATTTTTAGGAAATTTTGGCAGCATCTTATTTATTTATAAGACTACTCGTCGATTACAATCGACGTCAATAATCCACAACAATCCACATTTTCATTCCATACCAATTCCATATTCACACACAATTTATTTTCGAAAACATTTTATACGAATCATTTTATTTACTTATAAGATTTAGGACTCAGAACATCATCATCACCGTCCACCGTCCGCTCGTAACGAGTCATCGCGGTACAGCGGAAAAATTTATTGGTGCCCGAAATATTCGGGTATCCGAATAAATTCCAGAGACTAATTAAAAATAATTTCCCACACGAATTAATAATATCATGAATTTTACTCAATAATTCCTGCATAAAAAAAGGGAAACAATATTTCAGAATTATAACAGTAAATCCACTACACATCTCGGCCCAACAAGGCCCAACAGAAAAATATCAGCACAAGCCCAACAACAAGATCCAATAGCAAGGCCCAATAGAAAAGCCCAGCCACAGAACACCAGAACACGACCAACCAAACAAACGGCCGAACAACCACACACAAACACGTACTGCTCAACCCACAAACACAACACAACACACACACACGCACACATCACACTCACAGAAATCGCACACACACATAAATTACACACACGTATATATACAATAGTATATATATATACACATAATCCAACAAGACTGATCGGAACCACCAAGCTCACCGGAAAAATCACGGCGGCGGCGAGACCAAAGCAACCGAAAACAAGAACGGAAAAAGACAGGGGAGAATAGCCGGAACAACGCGAAAAAACAGGGAAGAATGATGTGAACAGAGAGGGGAGGGGGAGGCACACAGAGAGAGAGGAGAGATTTGACTGAGAGAGACGAGAGAGAATAGAGATAGAAGAGGAAGAATAAAAATTATTAAGGAATAAAATGTATACCACTTCTATTCATCTGCCACGTTTCCTGAATAATCCAGAATTTAGACACGTTTCCTGGCTCGTTCGAAAACCAATTCTTTGTCCCGTAATTTATAATTGAACGGACTTAAGTGCACCCAAAGACGGACTCGAAAAATTACGAAAATAATCTTACAATATTACAAATATCCCGAAGTTAATAAAAATATAAGTTTCGAAATTTTAAAAACACTTTTTGAGGTGCACTTTGTACCCACTTTTTAATAAATAACGAAACGATGAGCGCGTTAAACGAATCTCGAAAATTTTCAAAATAATTTTAAAATTCTCAAAATATTACGAACTTAATAAAATATAAATTTCATAATTTTTGAAGATTTCCTGAATTAAATATGAATTTTACAAACAAACATACTCAGAAAATCATTTAAAAATAAATAATTAATAAAATATTGATTTCTCAATTTTATAAAGTCCTAAAAATAATTATTGAAATTATAAAACTATAAAACCAATTTTAGAAATAACCCAAGTATTTATGGAATTAAAACCATAATAAGATCACTTTTACTAGCGAAATAAAATCATATAACTCACTAATAAATCACACAACTCAATCTGACATATCAACAGATCGTAAATAATTAAATAACAATCATTAACTGCTGCCAAAACCAAACACACCTTTATTTAATTATCAACTCTTTATTACACTTTTAAATATTAAAGTAAAAGAAAAATACACGAGTCGTTATAAGTATGCTCTCATTAATCAAACTGATTTTGATTATGCAAACAATAGGGGCGGAAACATGGGTCTGTCTGACTGATCTTCTAGGCATCTGCGAGATATACATAACAGTTTGCATGGGTGAGCATAATCGCTCAGCAGTACCAAAATATAAATAACGAAATAAAACAGTAATGTAACAGTAATAAGAAAAGAGCTGTAATCATGATATCAACATTATGTAACGAAAATCAGAGATAACTGGATATCACTAACTAGCATGCTTCATCAAAACAACATAACATTGTGCTGTAAAAATACCAGAGTCCAATTTTAGCATGCTAATCACATTTATAAAACCGCTGTATCAATTACTCATGCCCTTACGGGAATCACAAATCCAAATCAGATACGTAGCGTATATGTGAAGACAGCTGATCAGGCTATCAACACCAGACGACACCAACTGCCATCTCATTTACCTGTTCTGGAACTGAGAGACTAGCTAGGTCTCTGACTTGCTGGACTAATCGGTTATACAGTGCGCGCAACCGAATTAGCCTCTTACGCCACCTCAATAGGCCTACTCTGGCCCCAATGTATCCCATATTTGATCATTTATCCAGTTTTCAAAATTACTTTTACCTATCTCTTTTCAAAATCAATTATGTCACAGCACACTATTCAAATCCTCTTTTCATTTTAATCACATTTAGAGATAGGTGTTTTCAGAAGTTACTTTTCCCCAAAACATAATTTTAAACAACATTACAAATACGGGGGATACGTAACTTAAAACATTTAGGGTTTTCCATTATGAAAGTAAAACATTTAGTTACTCATACGTACTGAACCATAAAAGAATGGTAAGGGAACTTGCCTTACAACGCTTTACAAAACCCTAAGTAGCTTTCACGCTGACTTTAATCCTGGGAAAACTCGATCGGAATCTACAAATACAGAATACCCTAATCAGTTATACCGACATGCTTGATATCCTCAAATTCTAACAACTCAATCCGATAACCCGACTCGAATTATTATTATACACATAATCACGTAGTCAGAATACTAATAGGGGTAACAGGTATAATGTAAATACGTATGTTACAAATATGTTTTTAGGAAATTTTGGAAGCTTCTTATTTAATTATAAGACTACCCGTCGATTACAATCGACGTCAATAATCCACAACAATCCATATTTTCATTCCATACCAATTCCATATTCACACACAATTTATTTTCGAAAACATTTTATACGAATCATTTTATTTATTTATAAGATTTAGGACTCAGAACGTCATCATCATCGTCCATCATCCGCTCGTAACGAGTCATCGCGGTACGGTGGCAAAATTTATTGGTGCCCGAAATATTCGGGTATCCGAATAAATTCCATCGATTAATTAAAAATAATTTCCCACACGAATTAATAATGTTACAACCGGTATTTTTGTGTAATATTAATTGTAAATTGGTGTAATTATAAAGCTGAATGCCAATATATGCAACTATTGTATGCTTGTGTGAATGAGAATTCCGCGTCTTAAATTTTCGTTATGAGGTATATGAATTTTCAAAGCAAAATTTTATTTATTTCTTTCATTTTTTGATTATAAGGAATATTTTTAAACCTTGAATAAATATCTTTTTTTTAAAGTTATTTGTTCACAAAATTGAAAAGTAGTTTTATAAAATTTCTAAAAATCCAAGTTATTTTGTGGTATAAATTTTATAAATTTTGAACTTGTATTTTATTTTATAAAAATAAATCTTTATAAATGTTAATTGTCATAATTAGCAAATTACATAGTTGTCCTTGCATGCAAATCCTTTCTATTCAATCCAAAAGGGCTAAAGAGACAATTACCACCCCACTAACTCTTATATTTCTATCCAAATTCCTTCTTTGCCCTTGCATGCAAAATGATCCAAGTATAATTGGAAGGTTAGTCTTGTCAGTTCTCATTCCCACTCATATTTATCAAAACAAAAACCATAAAAACAAGCAAAAGCCATGATCATTTCACACTCCACTCACCATCACACTCTTTCTTCCCTCCCTCTTCTCTCTCACTCTCGGCCTCCTCCTTCCCCCCCCCCCTCACTCTCGGGTTTTGCTGAGATCAACCCCCCTCCCCATTTTATTTCTTTCTCAATCAAGTTTTCACCTTTTACACAAGTAAATGTTACTTCCCATACCATGATCACTTATATTTCAAAGAGTTTTGAGTAGAAAGTTTAAGTTTTATGGTTGCATGTTAAGGTTTTAGTTGAAACTCAAAGTACAACCTTGATTCTTGTGAGTTTAAGGTTGTTTTTGAGAGGACTACAAGGAATGGTGAAGTGCCAAGTGTTGAGAAGGAAACTCTTGATGTTAAATGGCCATTCCCTTCCATTTCATTCGGCCATAACCATAGGGGAGCCGAATGAATGGTCCTTGAGACCATTCTTGTTGCTTTGATTCAATTTTTGCATGTTTATGTGATAATGGCTTGAATTTTGTAATAAAAATTTGATGAAACTCCTTGCATGCTAGGTGATCATCTAGATATAGCTCATGCTAGGCTTGCATGTAAATTTCTCGATAAAACATATTTAGAAAACATGTTGTTTGGCTTACAAAACTTGAAGACATGCATGCATGTGGATTTCTCTTAGAATGTTATAAGATTTTGATCATTTGGAAAGATTTTATTAGTAAGATTTAATTTCAGTAGGAATAAGGAGTTAAAATTGATTAATGCTTCTTGATGCATAGTAATAATTCGTGTATATCTTTTATAAAAATGCATAACTTGTTATTTTCAAAAACTTGATGATTTGTGAGTTGTGAAATGTGGTTTCTTTTGTTTTGCCATGATTGCACCTTAGGTAAGGATGATCTCCACCAAGATTATTTTGAGTATAAGGGAGTTGGTTCAGTAAATCACCATGTTTAAGCCTTGGTTTGGGTATTGGGTTGTTGGTGGTTGAGTTTGTCAAGTCAAAATCTTGGAGAAACGAGAGTTATAGTTTCTGCAGAAAATCAGTTTAGTACCCTGAGGTTTAGAGTGAGTTTTGACCATGTCATTGATGTGCGCTTTGAGGTCCAAGCCACCAGAAGTTAGTATTGGGAGTATATAAAGGGTTTTAGGTGTTGGTTGGAGGTTTGTATGTCATTTGGTTAGGTGCACAAGTAGAATAACAAAATCTGTCCAGCAGGGGACAATTTTGTTGCAACTTAGAAATAGGGAGATTTGACCATATCATGGGTAGGCCCTCATTAGGACCTGTTGGGCCTTAGTTAGAGGGATTGTCAGAGAAGTTTTTCCATCCATAGTTCATAGGATATGAGTTAGAACCATGTGTCACAAGTTAATTCAAGTCAGGGCGTTTTCTGCCCAGAAAAACAGGGGAACCTTGGACTTTTAGCTTAGGCCCAAGAAGGCCCAAGCCAGGCCCTTGAGCCACATCAAGTTTGAGATATGCCCTTAGGTCAGGAGAGTCTTGTGTAAAATTTTTGAAGGAAAACTTGTAGTTTAAGAGTGTCTAATGCACTCAAGAAACCATAATTGTCATTCTGAAATTTGCACTGGTGAGCACTTTCACTTATCACATAGTTTTAGAACACTTAGGAGTGAGATTTAGGTTGACCACCATAGTTGTAAGATAGTATAAGGTCAGTAGAGCAAAAGGCACAAGTGAGGGTCAATAGGTTTTGGATAGTTTAGTAAAGGCACATCGAGTTAAAAAGCCAAAATTAGAAGACTTTGTCTAGTTTAGCGACCAAGTCACTTAAGTTGTGAGTCGAGATCATCCAAGCCTAGTGTTGCATTATGGTGTATATGGTGTTATTTGGTATTAATATATGATATGTGATTATGTGGCTATGTGTGTGCAATTATAAATTAAAGGTGAATATAAATTAAGTGCATATAGGCCTAAGTGTCATCCGTGTTTAAATTCGGGTTGTAAATAGGTTAAGTTGGTGAGAATATATTATAATGAGGATTATTATTATTTATGTAGGATCTCGAGACGAGGGAAAACTTGTCATAAAGGTTGAGTGAAGCTCCAGTTGCTCTTACCAGTCAGACCAGACCAGCCTTTCTCAAGGCAAGTGATTCAACTTGTCCTTCTATTTACTGCTAATAGTTCATACATTACTGCAACTATCCTGTGTCATTTGATATATTAAATCAAGCGTATATAATGTTTATCTTTGAATTATATAGTGATGCCAGGATAAAAGAAAGGGTAGTTATAACTCTTGGTTGATTCTCTTAATTAACATGCTGATGATTCCTAAGTATTGATATCTCATCCTGATACTTGAACCCCTATAGAACCTTACCTTGAACCCTGATAGTCAGATACTTATCAAAGTGATTCCTCATTGATTGATACCCTTCTTTCTTATCCTGAAGCTTGACAATTCTGATATATCCTGAGTTAAAGATCATTTCTGTATACCTTAACACCCTTAGTATTCATGAAGCTTATCTTCTTGATGATCCAGCACTTGAACCTTGATGAGAAACCATTGCTTAAAGCCCAATTTGGCATTACCCTTTTTATAATATCCAATAGCCTCACTAAATCCCCTTGTCCAATCTTTGATATATGAAAACCAATCAGTTACTTTAATATAGTAGAGTTTTGTGAATCATGGCCCTGAGATTTAGTGCCATATTTCCCGTATTTCGAGTTGATCTATTATCCCTTGATTAAAAAAAATGTTTACTGTAAAAGAGATTTTTGTTATAAATCGGCATCAGTTTTTAAAATAAATAAAATGTGGGTTTTCAGTCCCAAAGGGGGATAAATATTTTCTTTGAATAGTGGATCTGGACTGAGACGCGAGTCCTTTCCACACTTATATTAGGCATAAAAGTTGCCTAGGGATTCCCATTAATGTTTTAGAACCCAGCGAGGTTCGGGATTACTTCGCGGCTGATCACCGGCCGTAATCCGTAACGTCATAAAATGATTTTGATTAAGATATGATTTTGAAATTGTTTTGATACAAATGGAATGATGCCATCACCCAAAGTTTTATCTCTCGTTATCATTGGTTATGTCCTTCCATTGTCATTCTTTAATGTATATCTCGATTTATGTTTTGTATCATATTATTTAGCACTTGTTGAGCATTTGGCTCACTCCTTGCTTTACCCTGATATTACAGCTAGCAGCTATGGTTAGATTCAAGCAAACTGCCCGTAAGACCTCTGATGCTGATGCTTATGTTCGAGCTCAGGTAGAATAAGTGATAGTAGTTTGTGTGAGGACTCGGTATTTAAAATCAGTTGTAATAGATTGTAGTGTTGGGCTGTTCCAAACCCTAAACTGTAAGATCTTGGAGTTGGTTATGTTTACTTCTTTTTTTTAAAAAAATGTTGTAATAGTTATATTTAATTTGCTATTTAAGTTGGGGGCGTGACAAATAATATCACGAATTTTACTCAATAATTCCTGCATAAAAAAAGGGAAATAAAATTTCAGAATTATAACAGTAAATCCACTGCACAACTCGGCCTAACAGAAAAATATCAGCACAAGCCCAACAACAAGATCCAATAGCAAGGCCCAACAGAAAAGCCCAACCACAGAACACCAGAACACGGCCAACCAAACAAATGGCCAAACAACCACACACAAACACGCACTGCTCAACCCACAAACACAACACATCACACATCACACACACACACATCGCACACACACATAAATTACACACACATATATACACAACAGTATATATATTCACATAATCCAACACGACTGATCGGACCCACCAAGCTCACCGGAAAAATCACGGCGGCGGCGAGACCAAAGAAACCGGAAACGGGAACGGAAAAAGACAGGGGAGAACATCTGGAACAACGCGAGAAAACAGGGAAGAATGATGGGAACAGAGAGGGGAGGGGGAGGCAGAGAGAGAGGAGAGATTTGACTGAGAGAGACGAGAGAGAATAGAGATAGGAGAGGAAGAATAAAAATTATTAAGGAATAAAATGTATACCATTTCTATGCATCTGCCACGTTTCCTGAATAATCCAGAATTTTGATACGTGTCCTGGCTCGTTCGAAAACCAATTCTTTGTCCTGTAATTTACAATTTAACGGACTTAAGTGCACCCGAAGACGGACTCAGAAAATTACGACAACAATCTTACAATATTACAAATATCCCGAAGTTAATAAAAATATAAGTTTCAAAATTTTAAAAACACTTTTTGAGGTGCACTTTGTACTCGCTTTTTAATAAATAACGAAATGACGCGCGCGTGAAACGATTCCCGAAAATTTCCAAAATTATTTTACAATTCTCAGAATATTACGAACTTAAATAAAATATAAATTTTATATTTTTGAAGATTTCCTGAATTAAATATGAATTTTACAAATAAACATACTCAGAAAATCATTTAAAAATAAATAATTAATAAAATATTGATTTCTCAATTTTATAAAGTCCTAAAAATAATTATTGAAATAATAAAATTGTAAAACTAATTTTAGAAATAACCCAAGTATTTATGGAATTAAAACCACAATAAGATCACTTTTACAAGCGAAATAAAATCATATAACTCACTAATAAATCACACAACTCAATCCCACATATCAACAAATCGCAAATAATTAAATAATAATCAGTAACTGATGCCAAAACCAAACACACCTTTATTTAATTATCAACTCTTTATTATACTTTTAAATATTAAAGTAAAAGAAAAATACACAAGTCGTTATAAGTACGCTCTCATTAATCAAACTGATTTTAATTATGCAAGTGATGTTTTAGGCTTTATTGGGGATAGGATGACAGAAGATAGGAATATTGTCTATTTTGCTAGATTCTGTCAGCTTATTTATAGTTTTTGTTGTAATGATAAGCCCCAATCCGCTAGTGAAATAATTCCATCATTTAGACTAGCAAAAAGAGCTTTTAATGACTTATTATCTACTCATAATAAGAAGGTTGTGTTAAGACCCCTCCGAATTCCTCTATCTGTCAAACAAGCCTTGATAATCTATGATCCAGTTACATACAATGCATTATATCCTGATGTCAAACCATCTGAACCTCGACCATCAGCACCTCACACAACTACCCAAACACCTCAAAATTCTCAACCACAACCAAAATCTACCATCAGGACATTTGTCCAACCATCAACTCAATCATCTCAACCTGAATCATCAGCACATACCATCAGATCTTCATCTTCCAGGAAAAACAGAACAATGCCTGTTCCTCAACCTCCGCAAAAGAGAAGGAATATGATTCTCAGTGATGAATCTGATAGTGATGAGGAAACAATTGAAGCACGGGTTCATGCATCAGAACCTGTGATAGTTGAAGCTGAGAATGTTACTTCTCAGAAAGAAACTGCAGCTCAAAGTTTTGATATTTTGAAGAAGAAATTTGTAAGTTCTGAAGCTGCTAAAGTAACTCCTTCACTGGCAAGGAGATTGAAGAAAATGAAGGCTATGAGGTATTTGGCTAAGGCTCCGTCAGAAGATACTGAAGAAGCTGAGGAAGGGGATCAGGAATCTCTGATCTCACTAGAACCAATTATCATTGAAGCCCTTCCAGCTCAAGCCAAAGACACTGCTACTGATACAGTTTTAACCCCTCATGTCTCACCTATTAAAGCTATAGATGATGCTGAAGAACACACTAAAAATTCTGAAATAGATAGTCATAATTTAAATATACCAAATGTTCTTTATCTGGAAGCTCCATCTATAGAAGCTCAACAATTTTCAACTCATTTTCCAATTTTAAATGCTGAGATACCATCTACATCAACCACAACAGCTCTGGAGATAAATTCTGATGTTCAGAATTTAAATGAAGTTGTTCCTGAATCTCCAGTTGCTTCAAACACTATTGTGTTGTCTGAACATGATGAGTCTTCCTCAAGTTCTGAAGACAATGTTTCTGCTGAGACTCTAGTTCCTATATTAGGAAAGGAAGAATTTGTGAAGAATTTTTTTGAAAAGGAAGCACATATTCCTTGGGAGGATACTCACAGAGGTGTGGAGTGGACCAAGAAGTGGAATGACACTGATTTCATTCCAAGTTCTAACATTCTGACAGAGCATATTGCTAAAGCTGATGAGTTGCTCACAAATACTGATTTAGAGACACAACTCAAGATCACCGCTCTATCTACCAAACATCTTCAAGGTCTACATTCTTCTACTCTTGAGAAGGTTGATACACTAAAGGAACATGCTGACAAGCTAGATCTACAGCTTAAGCTTGAGAAGAACAGATATATCAGGCCTACTCTTGAGAAAATTGAAGCCATTGAGAAGATTCAAGAGAAGCAACAAGCCCAAATTGATGAGGTCCTGGCTAACCAAGTTTCTCAGAAAGCTCAATTAGAAGAAATCCAATTTTTAGTTGAACTTCTTCTTTCTCTCTTACTTCCTGATGATGCCAAAAAGGGGGAAAAGGTAGTTAAGTCCAAATGCTCACCTACTGAAATAATAAAGAAAAAGGATGATAAAAATGATGACCAAGGAAACTCTGATAAGAGTAGAGGTCAAGGAAAAATTCAAGGAAAATCTTCTACACAGAACAAGTCAAGTTCTGATGCCATGAATGCTAAAAGTCTGAAGTCAAGTTCTGATAAGCAAATTCTGATATCAAGTTCTGATATTCTGATTCAGTCAGGATCTAAAGACTCTCATAAGTTTTTACAAACTCTGAAGCTAAAGGGGAAGCAGACTACTGTTTATTACAAAAATCCTAAAATCCAGACACTTGATGAGGAGATAGCAAGAAGATTATTTTTGAAACAAAATCCAGGAATGGATTTGGAAACTCTCAAGGAGGAAGAAGCTAGATTTCCTGCTGAGAAGACAAATCTTAAGTCTCAAGCTTCTAATGCAAAGAAACTTCAAAGGCCTAAAGAAAAAGACATTGTGATCAGGGAAAAGTCAAAATCTGAGATTTCAAAGTCCAAGACTAGATCACAAACTGAGATTGATTCTAAATCAAAAGGAAAAGAAAAGGTTGGTGAACCTTTAAAGATTGAGAAAAAGTTAAGTTCTTCCATTCCAATCTATCAAACTACAATGCATGATGATTTGATAGAAGATGAAAATGTTCAAATTCTGAAGAAAAGAAAGATAATTGAAGAATCTAAAACAACCTCTGATACTGCTCAAGTTGTTCAGAATGAAGAACAACAAGCTACAGAAGAAACAACAAATTCTGATCAAGTTAATTTGGAAAAGATGACAATTGCTGATAAGAAGAAGCTGTTATGGAAAAAAGCTACTCCAGTTGAACCAAAATCCAATCTCTTGATTAATCAACTCCTAACATTTGGATTGAGATCCAAGCAACCTAGAGATAAAGCTGGATTAGGTTCTGATGAAGAGAAGATACAAACAGGAGTAGAAGTTACTCTAAGAGATCCTTTCATATTGACAGACAAACCATATGAACAAATCAAACAAAAGCACCTTGACAAGGTGTTATCTGCTCAAATCATGATAGATGCTCATGATAAGGAAAATCTAAAGGAGAAATTAATTTTATTTCTCTATGATGGATTAACTTACAGACTAGCTGATACTGATGTCCTAAATAAGTCTGTCAGAGAACTTCAACATATTCACTATCTTCTAGAAGTAAAATCTGATGTTACAAGAAGATGGTCAGAATACATTTTAAAGACTATAAGTGATCTATTCAGAATCTCTGGTACAAAGACTTCTCAGTATATACCAATGATGATGATGGAAGAGAAATTCCTATGCTGAAGAATTCTGCTAAGGAGGAAGTTATTCTGAAAGGAAAATGCTTATGTTATAATGAAAACTCTTCACATCCTAGAGTTATCAGACTTGGTGATGGACTTGAAAGAACATCAATTCAATCTCTCAGAATTGCTATTTATCAGATTGGTGATTGTAAAGATGAAGAACTGATGCAGGTCAAAGCACAATTAGTTGAAATTCTGAGAAAAGCTGAAGACAAGCTGGTAAGAGATTTTGTTAAAAATCATTATGGATTCAGATTGATCCAGTGAAGTTGGTAAAACTATAAGGATGTAAGTTATAGTTAATAGTCTTATTAAACTCTTATTGCATTTGAACTTAAATGTTTTTGACATCATCAAATCTATTAACTTGTATATTTTGCACAATTTACAAGTTGGGGGAGATTGTTAAATATATTTGAGATGTCATGTATAATATGTTTCATGTTTAGTTTTCAGATCTTAATAAACAGGAAATATCAGTACTTACTGGAATCAGTACTTACTGGAAGTCGGAACTTAAGGATATCAGGACTTAGATTATCAGAAGATAATATAAGAAGATGGATATCAGAACTTAAGTACTGGAGAACTAACAGTTAAGGAAGGAAGTTGATTTACAGGAAAGAAGATCGAGACTAATACAAACTCAAGATATGCATGGAAAGAGTTAGAGGACTTAAAGAATTGTATAAAATATCTGATTGATATATTTTAGGAGACAGAATTATATTCCATATCAATTAGAAGTTATCTTGTAACTATGTACTATATAAACACAGACATAGGTTTACACTATATGTGTTATCATTATCGAGAAGATCATACATTGTAACCTAGCAGCTCTCGTGATATTTGTTCATCATTGAGTGAGAACAGTTCCATTGTAACAGAGTTTATTATATCGAACATATCTGTTTACTGTTACTTGTGTTCGAAATCAATTTGATTGTATTCTACACTGTATTCAACCCCCTTCTACAGTGTTGTATGACCTAACATAGTTCTAAAACAAACTCGGTGGGAAATGATAAATGATAAGTCCCTACAGCTAAAGCAGTAACCTTTGCATCATTTCCAGCTTGTAGGTCGACTTCTCCCTTAGCCAATGTCCTACTTCCCTGCAATTCATGCACATTTATACAAATGTGAGAACCACATCTAGTATCTAATACCCAAGATGTAGAACTAGACAAATTGACTTTTATAACATAAATACCTGAATCAGAAGTGGCAACAGCAGCCTTCTTCTTCTTCTTCTTCTTCTTCAGATCCTCCAAATACGCATGACAGTTTCTCTTCCAATGACCTGGTTTCTTGCAATAGTGATAATCACCAACCTTTTGAAAACCACCTCTAAGCTTCAAAGCCTTGGTCGGATCAGGTTTCAAAGTGGCATTAGATTTATATCCCATCTTTATTTCGCCTTTCCCTTTGGCCTTCCCCTTATTCACCATCAACATGGGAGCAGGGGACGCCTTCTGAATGTTGGTCTCAGCAGTTTTTAACATTGCCAACAATTCGGCGGGGTTCTTATCAATCTCATTCATATTTTAATTCATCATAAATTAAGAATAACTGATGTTTAAATATTGCAAAATTAGATCAATATGGTGCTCCATAGCAATCAGGGCACCCAATTTGGCAAGGTACTCAATATACCCTATCATCCTTAGAACATTGGTCCAATCAGATCACGTTCTCCCTGCTTACATGCGTTCAAGGATTTGAAAGTATCAAACCTCTTCTGACGATCCTGTCCTTCAAACATACGTTTAAGGTGCTCACTTATATCATAAGAATCCATATTCTCATTTTATTTCTGAAGTTCAGCACTCATGGTTGCTAACATGAGACATTGAACATCCTTGTCATCATCGATATGTTTCTGATAAACAGTATGTTGAGCACGGGATGATCCTTCAGGGAGAGGTGCAGGACGAGGGATATCAATTACATAGAGCTTGCTCTTGTTTGAGGACAATCCTCAAGTTCCTTTTCCAGTCAAGGAAGTTTGTTCCTGTCAGCTTGACCTTCTCAAGGACTGATCGCACAGAGAAGTTGTTTGAATTATTTGCCATTTGATATCTAAAATGTTTAAAAATGCATAAGATAAATTAGTCTACAGATGATTATCAAATTATGTTAAATTGATTATTCATTTATATTCAAAATATATATTTCCCACTATTTTAATCAAATTAATAGCCCTAACTATTAATTCGGAAAAAATATCTTCTATATACTTTCTAGTGAGCCAAGATCCATATTTCATCATGTCTTAGGTGAGTTTTGGCTTTTCTCCCAAAACAAGATTATTTAAGTTGACAACATTTGTCAATTATATCAATTATATAACTCTTGGATAGTTTAATGGAACAACATTTGTTCATATTTATCCAATAAATCTCGCCAAACTCTGCGCCCCTAAGTTCACAATCCTATTGTGGTAACTTAGTTAAATCACACCAAATGTCTAAAAGTGTCATATGCTTCAACATGCCTTCCCACGATAGATGCAAGTAGTTTACTCTGGCGAACCCACTCCTTATCAATCTAAGGGTTAATGCGTTGGAAATATTGGAAGGAATCTAAACAATTTAATATAATCATCAAGGTTTTGTTAGTATTAAAACGATCATGATCCAATCATAAAGAGATTTCCAATTTTTTTCATTGAATAAAATACTTCAAAACAATACTCGTCAATGGTTTAATTTCCAGGTAGTGAGGGAGTCACATCGGTCTCTCTTAAAACCCACAACCTTACAAGTTCAATGAACCCGTTTTTAACAGAGCCGCCCCATTTCGGAAATAAAGATGATTCAGCTTTTATTCCGTGTTTCATAAACACGAGAATCTCATAATCGTTTGTAAATTTTAAAATCTTGAGTCGTTAGAGATTTGATCTTATTTAGCAGGCATGACATGGTTGAAATATCTAATACATACATTCATGCATGATTAATCTAATTAAAGCATGCATCATTAACTATTCTACACATACATTCATACATCAATATGTAGAATGCGGTATGTAAATATGCTAGATTATGGCCTTTATCCGATGTGATCCTTTCAAGCTAAAGAAAGGATCAAAGTCAATCTATGGTGAAAAATATAAATAAAATTATAAGTCTTCATTCTTCTTGTCTCCATAGTTGCTCCTCCTCATGGATCACCCCTTCTAGAAGTAAATTATATTAAAACAACCTATACTAATGTACTTTGTAATATCCGGGATATATCGTGTAATTATTTTTCTTAATATATGTGTTCAATATTTACTCTGTGAACTAATTGTTTAGTGTTAAATGCGTTTGGAAGTTTGAAAATATTATCAATTGAGTATTTTAATTTTTACATGTCCAAAATAAAATATAGATAATTTTTATACCTTCCTAATTATTTTTATGTTGATTTATAGATTTATAAGGATCATAAGAAATTTATAAAATCTTTTTCTGAGTATTTAAAATCTATTTTATAAAAACGGGAACCAACCGACGTCATCCGTTGTTACGTTTTTGGAACCCGAAACTCTACCGAGAACTCCTTCCTAACCTAATTATAATATTCCGAGCATATTCCATGTTTCGACTTTTTCGATCCGGCGTATGGTTTGTCCTGTGCGGGTCCCGGCGCAATATTTTCGATACAATATTCGTTTCGATAAATCAATAAAACTCGTATTTTCGATAAACGGGAGCTTTTTATTAAACTATCCCAATTATCACCTCGTAATACGTGTAACCAGGCGCTGAGAGCAAGACCGCAGTACAAATTGTACTGATCTGGATAACTGTCCCGAAAACTGATACCGTTTGGATCAGTTTTTACAAATAAACGTACCGTTTATATCCGGAATGATCCAACGGGATACTAATTTTCCGTAAATATAAATAGCCTTTTACCGTATTTTATTTCGTATCAAAATCATTTGCAGACAGCTAACTATATAATTTTCCAGAGAAAAATCTTATGTTCATATAATCTTCCAAGAATCAAACCAATTTTGGAGGTGTTATTGATCTTTGTTTGGAAAGCTCGAGTAACCGATTTGAAGGTCTTGAAAAGCTCTATCAGATTTTGTGATCCATACACCTGCAGAAATCAAGGTTTATTTTCTATATTTTTATTTATTTTCGAATTAATTTTACTAAAAATATGAATTTTTGTTCGGATGATTGTTTGTATGATTTGATGATTGCATGTTGTAGAGCTTGTTTTCCTGATGATTTTGATATATTATACGTCTGATTTGGAGTTCAATAACATGTTCAAAATTGAGTTTGATTTTCGAATTATGAAACTTGGGTTTATAACCCGTATGAATGTTCTTAATTGAAATTTGGGGGTTTCTTATTTCGGGATAGATAGATGTTGTGGTATAGTGAGTTGTGTTCTCTGTGAAATTTGCAATCCAGTCGTACAAGTTTCACAAATCAACGAGGTCTGTAGAGAAGGGAGTTGTCCTTTAAAGTTTACGTCGAGTTCGCCGGAAACCGACGAACTTCTCGGCTATTTTCCGGCCTATTCAGGGGTTGTCTTTGTGATTAAAGAGTATGGTTAGATTCCTGGTAAATTGTAGATGTAATCTTGAGTTTGTGGTGATGGGAGGATGCCGGAGTTGAGTTCTCCGGCGAACCCCGACTGTTTTCCGGCGAGGGCTGGAAAAATTGCAGTTTAGTACCCTAACTTTTGAAAACGATGAAGTTCAGTCCCTGAACTTTTCAGAGTTTGCAAAAGTTGGATTCCTGTTTTAAAAATATTCAAAAATCATATTTCCTATTTATTTTTATTATAAAAATTCGTTTTAATTTCTGAAAATTCTGAAAATTTTTATTTTAATTCCAAAAAAAATATTTTTAATTCAAAAATAAATCTGAATTAATTAGTTAATTAATTTCAGTTAATTTTTAATTGATTAATTGGTCAATTAATTTAAAAATTAATTGATTAATTGATTTAATTAATTATTAATTAATTTTAATTAATTATTTAAAAATGATTTAAAAATGATTTAAAAATCCCGAAAAATAGTTTCGAGCTTTAAAATATTAATCTAAATTATTTCCAAGGCTCGATAATTATTATAAAATTGTTTTGAAGCCGGAATTGGCTAACCGAACCCTATTTATTATTCCGAAATCGATCCAACGACCCGTTTTAATTCTAAAAAATGTTTTGAAAATCATTTTAAGTAACCGAAAGCCTATTTATGACCCGAGACTTCTTTATAAATGAGATATCATTGATTATGTGACGTGTTATGTGTTATATGTGACTTGTTGGTTGACTGTCGGTCTGTATATTCGATGTTTACATGTTTATTGCGTAACTTTCAATCCGTTAATCGGATTTGGGTAAAACGAAGGGTAGATAGGAGTATGTATTGAACATAATCATATGAGTTGAATATTGATAGATGTTTATGATATGTGAGCAGAAGAGGCAAGACGTAGGAAAGGGAAACAAGTAGTTGAGGAGTAAGACGATTTTGATTGGAAGCGAGTGCAGTGTAGTAAGCTAATACCAGACAAGTGTTCTGAACTTTCCCGAGATATTATAGTGATTGATAGTCCTGTTTTATATTACAAGTGCTTTGAAGCACTGAACCCTAACCATGAATCCAACTATTGATCTTGAGCCGTAAACCTGATTCTTTCTAGACCATTGATTATTGTATACCCAGATATGAACCACAAATATACGATACTACTCCACAAATACATACAAACTAAATACCATACACTGAATTGAATTACCTACATACTCAAACCCTTGTATCTTATGCTTTGAAAGACCAAATCCTTGAAACTTTGAAATGTCATTTCCTTTGTTATCCAATTCTTTCCTTACCCAGCATCCAAGCTTTGAAATTTCCTTATTGATCCTTACGAAGATTGAAACCCTTTCATTATTGAACACTCAATGTTGTTAATAATTCTGTTTATTATTTATTATTGTTTATTCTGTTATTATGTTAGAATTGGATTGTTTTTATAAAATTATGGACCAGATTCGTGGTCAGACCATATAATGGTCAAGTTAGGCCAATGTGTGGGATCCAGTACTTAGAGCAGTGCTGTGTGCTTTGCTCGGGGTTAGTGCATGACTGATCAGCAGCCTAACCTTGGTTTTTCTTAAAATGAAACTATAATATCCAATTCTAAATTATAATCTATTGTTCACTTGATATCATAACCATGTTCACCTGATGATCATTATTCTCAGTTTTGTCATTGTGACTTGCTGAGCTAGTTAGCTCATTTGTGCAATGTTGTTTATATTCTTTTCCAGTTAAAAAGGTACCAGTTGGTAGCAAGGATCCCCAGTGCAGCGCGAGAGCTAGGGGTACAGGTTGATCAAGTTGAGCTAGTAGGCTTCTTTTGGGATAATTTAAGTTTATAATAATGTTTAATACTCAGTTTCGAGTTTGAATAGTTGGGATTTGAACGGTTTGTAATATAAGTAGATGTGTTTGGCTTGTGTGCATACTTTAACCTGTTGCGATCCATGGTAGTTGGTAAGTAGGGTCACTGCATATTATTATTATCTTTATTATTGTTATAAGCAGGTTATAAATAAGGTGTGTGTGGACCCCAAACTTCTGACCCGGGTTTGGAGGGCGTCACATACTTACATAAGAAAACTCGAGTTACATTCGAGGTTAAACAATTACAAGAATAATGAAAACGACATGCAAGTCGTATTTATAAAACAAAAATAATAAAATTTAATCTAAAGGTCTTAAGGCCATAACCAGCATCATGCTGAAGTAAACAAATAAAGAACTTGAAAAATATAGTAGGGGTTCGGGGCGGCAGCCCCGGGCGGGGTCCGGGAGCGGCAGCCTCAGGCTGGGGTCGAGCTTTAGAAATTTTTTCAGAAGACCAGTCTTATTCCGAAATCTCAATTTCAGAGCTACAGATCATATCTTTTCTAGTATTTTCCACTACTGCATCATATGCAGTTTCAGAAGCATGTATCATATACATTACTAATCATTCCTCCTTTAACGGATCATGTCTATAAACCATATATCCAACAGTTTATATCACTATATATAAACCAAAAATCAAGCATAATATACAAATCGCATATAACAGTTTGATCATAACAATTTAAATATATAGAAAACTCTATATAACAGTTGATCATAAATCAACATAACAGCATGCATATAAAATCTCATACATAAATGTTATCAATATACATGCATAGTAGATCTGATTCATGATGTAATATATTGAAAAACTGTCAAACACATAACCAAATCATCCCATTATACACATAGCTCTAATACCATGGTTAAGATTCAAGCACAAAATAAAACGAAAAAGCTTCATAAAACAAAAAAATTTGAATCCCTACCATAGGATCTATGTATAATGATTGATAATTATGGAGAATAGGATCATATACCTTAAAAATACTTTCCATATGATGATAATGGAATTCCTAATTTTGATGAATCATAGCAGCCCTCCTTGCAATGATCTGCTCTCCAAAGATATCCACACGAACGTACGATCATCCAACCATCACCGGAGCCGGTACTAGCCGATTAGATTGCCTCTTTCTCTCTCTCTTTCTCTAGCCTCTCTAAAACGTAGAGATGCTAGGATTTTTCTTAAAAACGAATTATCACCAGCAACCCTAAAACTATACATCTTTATGTATATATAGGGGAGAGATAATAAGGCTTAACCCTAAAGCTAATGGGCTTCTAAAAACAACCCATTTTGATTTCGGGGTTTTATTACTATTAAATTCGAATTCTAATATATATATATAATTAATCAAGTCTCACTTGATTAATTTAATAATTAAATTTGAATTAATAATAATAAAATATTTAAATTCAGAATTTAAATAACACTGTGTTTTAAACGTTCTTTGTGTGTGACCCTTTAGTTTATTATTACGTTCGTAATAATTTTATTTTATGATAATAAAATTATAAATAATGAGTCGCATCTAGTAATACATCATTACTATCCAAGTAATAATAATTGGTGATTCAATTAAACCTTTCGTGAATAATGTACAATGTAATATAATCACTTTAGCCGTATATTATAGATCAAACTCGAAACATGCATTGTGTCATCCTCTGTTAATGTTTAATCCTTGTTTCCTTGATCAATGAGTAAACTATTAAACAAATCGGTATTTGAGCACGACCATGCATTTTATAGTCTTACTCAATCAAGAGGCCAAAATATCACTCATTAATATATAGGAGGGCTAAATCCCATCTATGTCATTCATATTTCTCATACGATTCATAATATACCCAATGTCTAATTTTATTATTACCTGGTCAAGGATAACTTTCAATAGTATTATAGAGTATTAATTTTCATCTAGAAATATAATGACTTCAGGTCTAAGGACCAGTACATCATTATCACTGTGAGGTTAACTTATGACACTATAAACATGTAGTATCTCACAACGGGTCAATCCAGCACCATGTAACTAATATATGTGCTTGTGTTTTGACTTAAGTATCACCATACCTATGATCAAGGAGATGTGATCATCAGTCAATAAACACACTAGTCTCAATGTATTTATTATCATCCCTTAACAATAATACTTGACTAGGGACTTTTAGATATATTAATATTATTCACATAATCTCATTTCTAAGTCACGTACTTAGAGATATACATTTACATATCATATTCCAAGGACATATATTAATCTAACATTTTATCACAGAAAATAAAGATATAATAAATTTCTAAAGAATAATCCTTAGAATCATATTTAATAATCCAAATGTCTCATAACATAAACATAATAGTGTTGTCTCTAGGGCATGCACAATAACACTCTTAGCTCTCATTTGTCCACTCAAAGTTCTTCACCTTCTTCAGGATTTTGAAAAAGGGTAGGCATTTTTCTCTAAACTTAGAGATAAACCTCCCTAGAGCCATAATTTTTTCTGTTAGCTTCTGAACATCCTTTATGGAGCGTGGTGGATCAATATCCAAACTGGCTTTGATCTTGTCGGTGTTGGCCCCGATTCCTTTCTTCGAGACCATGTGACCCAAAAAAAATTCAGACGCCGAAGGCGCACTTGGAAGGGTTTAACATCATCTTATGGTGCCTCAGCAATTCGAATGCCTCTCTAAGGTGATTAATATGATCAACATTAGAATTTTGACTAACATGTCATCAACATAGACCTCCATGGTCCTTCCAATTAGATGGACGAATATCTTATTTATCAATCTTGGATAAGTGGCTCCTACATTTGTAAGTCCAAAATCCATAACATGATAGCCAAAGATACCAAAGTCAGTTATGAAAGATACCTTGTGGGTGTCTTCTTTGTATATTTTAATCTAAGTATAACCGCTGAATTCATCAATGAAGCTCAATATCTCGTGTGCAGCTGTGGCATCGATTAGGGTGTCAAACCTTGGTAGGGGTAACAGTCTTTAGGGAACGCATCATTCAAGTCTATGAAGTCGATGCACATCATCTACTTCCCATTGTCCTTCTTGACCATCACGGGGTTCGCCAACCACTCAGAGAATTACACTTACTCTAAAAATCTAGCTTCTAGGAGCTTCTTAACTTCTTATTTAATAGCTTCCATCATATAAGGGGAATAAGTTCTCTTCCTTTGATTTAAATCCTTTCGAGTTGGATCGACATTTAAGTTATAAGTTTTAAGGTTCGGGTCAATTCCAGGCATATCAGCTATTGTCCAAGAGAACACATTATTGTTCTCCTCCAAGAAAGTTGTTAGTTGGCCCCTCAAGGGCACGTCAAAAGATGCTCCAATGTATGTGACCATATATAGGTCTAAGAAGTCTAGGGGAATTGGGACGAAGTCCTCGGCAGGCTTCCCTTGAAGTTCTTAATTCTCACGGACATCCATATTTTCTATGGGGAGGGCTTGCCCCCCGATTCCATCAAGCCTAAGTGCTGAAATATAGCAACAATGGGTAATTTTTTGATCTTCTTTATCCTCTCCAACACTGTTTCTAGTTGGGTACTTTAGTACCATATGATAGGTTGAGGGCACGACCTTGAACTTGGGAAGGGTTGTAGGTAGAGGCAACCTTCACAACCTAAAAATTTAACATTTGTGTGGCCTCTCTTCTCCAATAGTTATGGGAAGTTATATTGCTCCTTCGACTTGGCACTCCACTCCATTGAACCTGTAGATGGGTGCGTCTGAAGGAGTTAGTTGGGAGTCATTGTACCCCATTCTTAGAAATGTGTCATGGAAAATATCATCCTGAGGAAAATTTAAACCCCCAATTTCCAATAATTGTTGTGATAACCAAAGGTTCATCTTGAGGAAAATTTAAATCCTCAAGCTCGGGGTCACCGAATTTTAGTGTCATCTCAGTCTTAGCATTCTTGGGTGCTTCTCTGACTATATTTATCACCTCTATCGCATAGGCTTTACGAGAGTTCCTTGTTATTTTAGCGATTGTTGGCCCTCTGGCGATCATATTGATTACTGGCCCTCAGGGCTCTGGGTTAAGATGTTGATTGTTGCCCCTTCGATCGTTATCCCTTCGATCATTATCCCTTCGATCATTATCTCTTCTCTGGCCTCCGACCTCTTTTCCCTTGGTGTAACATCCAAACTTTCCTCTTCGGATTAAATACTAGATTTCATCCTTGAGTTGTCTATAATCGTCAGTGTTATGACCAACATCCTGTTAGTGTTTGTGCCCTAAAGACAACACTATGATGTTTAAATTTAAGACATTTGGATTATTAATGTTTATGTTCTATCGATTATTCCCTTTATAATTTATTAATTCTTAATTTACTGTGATATAATTGTTAGATTAATAAATGTCCTTGGAATATGATATGTAATTCTATATATTTAAGTACGTGACTTAGAAATGATATTATGAGAATAGTATCAATATTCCTAAAGGTCTTTAGTCGAGTATTATTATTATTAAGGGACAATAATAATGCACTAAGACTGATGTGTTTGTTGACTGCTGATCACATCTCATTAATCACGGGTATAGTGATACTAAAGTAAAAAACACAGGCATATGTAAATGTACATGATACTGGACAGACCCGATGTGAGATTCTACATGTCTGTTGTGTCGTAAGTAATTCTCACAGTGATAATGATGTAATGGTCATTAGACCTGAAGTCATTATATTTCTATAAAAGAATTAATATACATTGATTCCATTAAAAGTTATCCTTGATCGGGTAATGATAAAAGTGGACATTGGGTATATTATGAATCGTACGAGAAATATGAATGATCTAGATGGGATTTAACCTTCCTATTTTAGGAGTGATATTATTAACCTCTTATGTGAGGTAGACTATGAAATGCGTGGCCACGCTCAAATGTTGATTTGATATGATAGTCTACTCATTGATCAAGGAAACTTGGATTAAACTATGATGAGGATGACACATTACATGTCTCTAGTTTAATCTATAATATTTGATTAAATGGATTATATTACATTGTACATTATTCACGAAAGGTTTAATCGATCACCAATTCAATTATTATTACTCGGGTAGCAATGAGTATTACTAGATGCTGCTAATTATTTACGATTTTATATTAGATTTAAAATTCGTTGCTAACGTAATATAACCTATAGGATCACACAGAAAGAATGCTTGAAGGATTACTTAATTTAAATTGGATTAAAATTAAATTAAAGTAGTTCGAATTAATTATAATATTAATTAAGTATCACTTAATTATTTAGATAAATAATAATATTTGAATTTACTAATATTAATTATGAAATTTATTTGTTAAATAATTAAAAAAGAATTATAACTCTTAACTAATTAAGAGTTAACATTAATTTAAAATTCCTATTTGTGTAATAATTAAGTCATACAAGAACCTCATGGATGTCTACAAGAACCTCTGGGAGAGGGTCTGATACTGGTATAATTGGTGTTCTGGAACGCCCCACTCTGTCTGCCCTCATTATCGTCTTTGCCCTTGATAACTCTTCACCCTCTAGTACCGCCCTCGCGACCATCCTAGCTCTGGTAGTCACCCTGACTACAGTCATCAATTTCTCAGCGGTCCTCTCTTAATTCTTGTCAGGATCCTCCACTGGATCCTTCTCAGCAACAATCCTTTCTGGGACAACATCCTTAACCGCTACATCCTTAATATGAACATAATATGGTTTCTCATTAGGGTACTCCATCGGATCCCCAATCTGATCTCCAATATTCGCTAAAACATCATCATGTTGTTGCTCCCCAACCTCAGGATTCGGTGCCCCGCTGCCCTATACGATAACGAACTATATTACTATCATGATATTTATAAGGGTTCCCATAAAGGTTTTAACTGTCAGTACTATGTTAGGTAGTCCGACTATGAACTTGGAAAAAGGTCTTATTATCTTAGTGAACTTATCATTTTAACGATGCATCATCTCTGAGGTTTATAACACTTGGTTCTGATACCATTTCTGTAACACCCCCAAATCCGGGGTCGGGGATCCAGGTTGTCACGAGTTTCATTTCCCTTAATAACACATAATTTTAATAAATAACCAACCACTCCATACCGTGACCCAACAATATACACACACCACAAGTTAAAGTCTCATAGATGAATACCAAAATAATACAAGTCATTTTATTTCACAATTATAAGTCATTACACCTTAAAAAGGGTTTCTAAATAAATTTACATATTCTATGCCATTATTACAATTCATAAATAAACATAAGTCTGGTATATCAAAAGCTGAAAGCCTAACCTATTGGTAGTTCCTACCTCAGCTACAGTGGCTTCAACTCCTATTAGAAATTATGGAACGTTTCCTATCCACTCGTGCATTGGGAGCTTGGTCCTATTCAACTCAATCACTTTTAATTCTGAAGCATGTGTTGTGACCAACAAGAAGAGCAACAAAGTGGTTCTCACTGAAATGAGAAAAGGAACTGTGTACCTAGCGGATTTCAACTCATCAAATGCAGACTCAGTAACTTGTCTTCTCAGTAAAGCAAGTCAAGATGAAAGTTGGCTATGGCACAAGAAGTTGTCCCATCTAAACTTCAAGACCATGAATGAGCTAGTCAAGAAAGAATTGGTTAGAGGTATTCCTTAAGTGGAGTTTACTAAGGATGGATTGTGTGATGCCTTCCAGAAAGGAAAGCAGATTAAAGCATCATTCAGAAAGAAGCTTGATTCAACAATTGAAGAACCTTTGCAACTGTTGCACTTATATCTGTTTGGACCAGTCAATGTGTTGTCCATCTCAAGGAAAAGGTATTGCCTAGTAATTATAGATGATTTCTCAAAGTTCTCTTGGACATATTTTCTAAAATCCAAAGATGAAGCTGGTGAAATCATCATCAATCACATAATGCAAGTCAACAATCATCCTGACTTCAAAGTAAGAAGAAGCAGGAGTGACTGTTAGGAATATGTTGTAAACTTGATGATAAATTATACAAAATACCTTTGTAGATTTAACTTAGTGAATTTTGTAGCACTCGATGGATGATCAAAAATAGCCCTGATGGATGATTCAATATAATCCCGACGGATGATGATTTGACATCCATCGAGTGAGTAGCTTATGTAATAATAAGTAGTGTAGCACATTTCTGCAAACAACTTTGTGTAGATTTTGTAGGAGCTTATGAGTCATGTAAACTACTAGTAGATATGCAGAATAGGTTGATTAATTGTAAATATGAAATGTCTTGTAATTCTGCATAAGTAAAATGGAGTCAAGTGTCAAATAGCTACCCGACAGATGATCAACAAACCTACCAGACGGATGATCAACAAAGCTACCCGACGGATAACAAGCATGTACTCGACGGATGATCAATTCAAATATCTGTTGACAGTGACAACACAGTCACATGCGTTGGGTTTTTGCAAAAAGAATGTGGCAACCTGTTTAGCAGGAAATTGAGAACAAAGAAGCATTACCATTTCCATGCAAGGTATGAAGATTTTCAAAGATGCTGGAATAGAGTAATGAAGCAGCATGGAGTTAGACTTGATAGGTTTTGTTTTATTATCCTGTCTTATTACCATGTAAACTTGGTGATATATAAACCAAGTGTAGCTAGTAGAACAAATAACTGAGCAAACACATTTTAGGAGAGAAATAGAAAAAGTTGTACTTGTCAAGAATTTCTCTATAGTTTGTTTGTTCAACTTGTAAAGCAGCTGTGAGCCAATTTGTGCTTCATAAGGTTCCTAAATTGATATATATATATATATATATATATATATATATATATATCTAGTGGATACATTCAGAGCCACCAGAAAGTTTTAAAGACTTGTGTTTTTATTACTTTGTGTTTGATTTATTTAATCCTTTCATTCCGCACTTTGCAAATCAAACACATATATATATGTCGAGTTAAGAACTGATTTTAAAATCTTGAAAAAGAAGCCAGAATTACATTCAACCCCCCTTCTATAATTCTTGTTGTATTGTTAGGGAATAATAATCGGTATTAGAGCAAGCTCTTGAAGTACAAAGAGTGTAAAGATCATAACAAACAGCAAGATGAACAAGAAGGATGTTGGAGTTGAAATTCCTTTTGTAGAAAAAGACAATTATCACCACTGGAAGGTGAAAATGCATCTACATCTTCTTTATCAAGATGAGGCCTATGTGGATTGCATAGAGAGAGGTCATCATGTACCAATGAGAGCTGCAACAGGCAATGAACCATCTGTTCCCAAGCCTAGGCATGAATGGTCAGATCCTGATATTGAGCAAGTCAGGAAAGATAAGAAGGCCATGAATATATTGTTTAATGGAGTTGATGGTGATATGTTTGATAATATCATTAACTTCAAAACAGCCAAGGAGGTTTGGGACACTATCCAGATTATTTGTGATGGTATTGAGCAAGTAAAGGAGAATAAGATACAGCTATTAATTCAGCAATATGAGCACTTCCATTGCGAAGATAGTGAGTCTCTCACTGATATTTTTAGTAGATTTCAAAAAATACTAAATGCTCTGAAGTTGCATGGAAAAGTCTATCAGATAAAAGACTCTAACCTCAAGTTCCTTAGATATCTTCCAAAGGAATGGAAACCAATGACAGTCTCATTGAGAAATTCTCAGGATTACAAGGAGTTTACCTTAGAGAGACTGTATGGCATTCTGAAAACTTATGAAATTGAAATAGAGCAAGATGAGAGGATGAAGAAAGGAAGGAAGGAAGAAAGGAGGGTCCATAGCACTGGTTGCTGAGTTAGCAAAAGGAGAAAAAGATGAAGGTAGAAGCTGTTGAGTCTACTTTAAAGGTCTGTGAGAACAAGGGTAAAGGGCTGGTAGCTAAAAATGAAGATCATTTGAGCCAAGATGACATGGATGACATTGATGAGCATGTAGCATTCCTTTCCAGAAGATTTGCGAAGCTCAAGTTCAAAAAGAACTTTGGAGCAACCAAGCCAAATAGAAATATGGTGGATAAATCCAAATTCAAATGTTTCAAATGTGGCTTGGCAGGGCATTTTTCCAGTGAGTGTAGAAAGTCAGAATCCAACAAAAAGAAGTTTGAGCCTGTTGATTACAAACAGAAATATTTTGAGTTGCTCAAGCAAAAGAAAAGGGCTTTCATTACACAGGAAAATGACTGGGCAACTGATGGATTGGATGAAGATGAAAATGTAAGCTATGTCAATCTAGCCCTGATGGCCAAGTCTGATAAAACAGAAACAAGTTCTTCAAGTAATCAGGTAATCACCACTAACCTAGCACATTTATCTAAAGCTGAGTGTAATGATGCAATCAATGACATGTCTACAGAATTATATCACTTGCGTGTTACACTTAAGTCGCTCACTTAGGAAAATGCTAAGATTAAAGAAAACAATTTGTTTTTAAATGAGAAGAACAATGTGCTAGAGCCTCAGTTTATTGAATTTGAAAAATTGAGAATTGAGTGTAAGATTGCTAAGGATGAATTAATTGAGTCCTTGAAGAAAGAAGAGATTTTAAAGAAGTAGCTTGAACGAGAATATGAGATGATTAAAGCATGGAAATCATCCAGAGATGTCCATGCTCAAATCACTAAATTTCAAGGTATTGAGTCCTTTTGTGATGCAGCCCAGAAAAAGAGTAAGGAGAAACTAGAATCCAACTTGGTTGAAGGATTTTTGACAGATGTGCACTCGACGGATGATGAGATTCATCCGTCGGATAACCAAAAGGATTATCCATCAAATGATAAAGAGCCACATCCGTCGGCTGTGAGTAAACCTGTGAGCAAAGCTAAGCTTGCCAAACTAAATGAGAAATATGGATCAGTTTCCAAAAACTTTGTTTTAGGAGAATCAAGTCAATTGAAGAAGGAGAAGAAAGTTAATGTTGGTCATCTGTCCATCAAGCAATTAAATGACAGATTGGAAAAGATTAAGGATAAAACAAAAACTAAAAAGAAAAACAATAAAGTAGGAATTAACAAGCATAACATCTACACACCTGATAAATATGCACCAAGAAAAATTTGTGTTAAGTGTGGTAGTGTTAATCATCTGTCTGTTAATTGGAAACTTGCCATGCCTACTCCTATGTCTGTGCCTCCCTCTTTTCCTAACATGACTGTTATTCCTACCATGCCTATGAATGATATGTCTACTCAGAATATGAATGCATAATTTGCTAATATGCCATTTGCACCTAATCTTTATTATGCTGCATTTAGTATGCCATAAATGCCATTTCGCATGCCTTACTGGAATAACATGTTTGCCAATAGCATGCCTTTTCTTGTCAACCAAAATGTGCATGATAATTCTGTCCTAATGAATGGTTTCAAAGGTCCAACTCAAATGACTAAGGATGAATCAGAAATTCCCAAGTCAAATGAGATCAAACCTAAGAAACCAAAGAAGAAAGCTAACAAGGCAGGACCCAAGGAAACTTGGGTACCAAAATCAACTTGATTTGGTTTTGATGTGTGTAGGGAAACAGAAAGAATCTTTGGTACTTGGATAGTGGTTGTTCAAGGCACATGACTGGAGATTCTACCCTGATCACAAAGTTCAAGGAAAGAGTTGGCCCAACTATTACTTTTGGACATGACATCAAGGGTTATACTGTGGGATATGGCTTGATTTCAAAAGACAATGTCATCATTGAAGAGGTTGCCCTAGTGGATGGCCTCAAGCATGATATGTTGAGTATCATCCAGCTTTGTGATAAGGGAAATTCAGTAACCTTCAATTCAGAAGCCTGTGTTGTGACAAACAAAAGAAACAACAAAGTGGTTCTCACTGGAGTGAGAAAAGGGAATGTGTACCTAGCTGACTTCAACTCATCTAATGCAGAATCTGTCAGTTGTCTTCTCAGTAAAGCAAGTCAAGATGAAAGTTGGCTATGGCATAAGAAGTTGTCCCATCTAAACTTCAAGACCATGAATGAGCTTATCAAGAAAGAACTGGTCAGAGGCATTCCTTAAGTGGAGTTTTCTAAGGAAAGCATATTAAAGCATCATTCAGAAAGAAGCTTGATTCAACAATTGAAGAACCTTTGCAATTTCTACACATGGATTTATTTAGACCAGTCAATGTGTTGTCCATTTCAAGGAAAAGATTTTTCCTAGTAATTGTGGATGATTTCTCAAAGTTCTCTTGGACATATTTCCTAAAGTCTAAAGATGAAGCTAGTGAAATCATTATCAATCACATAAGGCAAGTCAACAATCATCCTGATTTTAAAGTAAGAAGAATCAGGAGTGACAATGGAACTGAGTTCAAGAATTCTATGATGAGATCATTTTTTGAAGAGAATGGGATTATGCACGAGTTTTCTGCTGCAAGGACTCCACAAAAAAAATGGAGTAGTGGAAAGAAAGAACAGATCTTTTATTGAAGCTGTAAGGACAATGCTTGAAGAATCAAAGTTACCAACATATTTTTGGGCTGAAGCTGTGAATACTGCCTGCTACACTTAGAATATTTCTTTGACTAATCAAGCAAATTGTATGAAACCCTGCCAATTGTTCAAGAACAAGAAACCAACTCTGAATTTTCTTCATGTCTTTGGCTTCAAATGTTTTATCTTGAGGAATCAAACTGATCAACATGGGAAGTTTGATGCTAAAGCAGATGAAGGAATTTTTGTTGGATATGATGTGGGAAAGGAATATAGGGTCTATAATCTAAGAACCAACATTGTTATGGAATCAATACATGTTGTGTTTAATGACAAAAAGATTGAAGGACTGCAAGATGGAGATTTCCATGAAAGTCTCAAGTTTGATAATGTGGAGATGGTTAGTGATGACAGTGATGATGAAAGTGATCAAGAAATAGTGAATAAGAATAATGCAGAAAAATATACAATTAATGAAGCACATGATTCAACATCTGTCAAGTTGCAAAATGCTTCATCCGTCGGGAGACAATCTGCCTTATCCGTCGGGAGATAATCAGCTTCATCTGTCGGGACACAAAGTGCATCATCCATCGGGTCATTAAGAGAAGCTGAAAGTCAGAATAGGTCACTTACAGAAAGTTCCCCTTTCTCAAATAAAAGATTAACAAACTCAGGGGGAGTTTATAATAATCAAAACTCAGTCACACATCAAGACAACAATGAGGCTTCTTCTGAAAGGAATATGTCCTAAGTCCAATCATGTATTAGGATTTAGGAATAACTTTTATGTAATCTGTTTGATTTCATTGATATTAATAAAGACTTGTTTTGCTTTTATTACGGGCTTTATCTATTTAAGAGTTTAAATAAGATATACCATAGTTTAGAGTAAAGCTTTTTATGGATTATGATAAGATCATAATAGTGAGACCTAAAAAGATGATAACTCTAAACTTAAATAGTTCCTGGTCGTAGGATTACTAACTAGTAATTAATAATCTGCAAAGATCGGTACATACTATGCTTGCTTTATTATGAAGGATGTCTGTTCTCATAGACATTTGTGTGGTGACACTATAGCTAGTATGTAGGTGCTTATTATAGAATAAGTTCACTGAACATGACTCGCCCAGCTGAACAACTGATGGAGTTCACTCACGTGTCAGGAGTTGTTCGCTTAGTGATAGTTCTACAAGTATCCTTAGACTTGAGGTCATCATAGTCATCTTGTGTACACTGAACTATGCTTTGGTTTAGTTCTTAGTCTCCAGGGACAATTATTAGGGCTCTTCTGGGTATAGGAATTTGTACACGAAGATAGTGTATGATCAATAAAGGATCTACCCCTTCCAGTGAAGGAAGCGAATGTTCAAGGCTGATCCACTTATGCTAGTTCAGGAATCTCTGGCCAGAGTGAATGAAATTAGAAAGGAGTTTCTAATTTGCATAGAACTACGTATAGTAAATGGTAAGCAAGTGATTGAATTAGATAGGCTTGACACGAGATCCATGCCTTGTATTTAATCGGGACATTGTAGGGTAGAAGGAGTTTATTGTACGGTAACTATTCACTGAATAGGTTCTTGGTATTCTAAGCAGTGAATTCATATTATCCGGATAGTCGCGATATGCTGAGAAGTATCCCTCACGATGTAGAATAAATGTGATTAATTAATTAATCATATTTAATAAATTAGAGAATTTATATAAATAATGATAAAATAGTTTTATTATTAATTATTTCTACTACCGGCTTAATATTGAACCTACAGGGTCACACCATAAAAAGAGAATGATTTAATGGTGGAGGAATTAATTAATAATGGCTAATAATTTTTATTTGTGAAATAAATAATTAATTGGCAAATTTAATAATTGATTAAATGAGATTTAATTGATTATAAATTAATTAAGAAAAGTTCTTAATATTATTAATTAAGAATTTAATTTTTAGAAATTAAATCAAGAGAGAGAATTATATTTAAAGTGTTTAGAAAAAGGATTAGTAATTAAAAGGTGTTTTAATTATTAATGAGAATAATAAATGGGATAATAATAATAATATTTATGGGAAAATTTCAGCTGAAAATTTTGCCTATAAATACACTATTATAGACCCTAATTTTATTCTAACCCATATCAAATCCGAAAACCCAAAAAGTTTGGAAAACCCAATTCTCTCCACCTCCTTCCTCCTCCTTGACATCGTTTTCTTGGTGGATATCGGTGGAGTGCTTCACACTTGAGGAGCAACTGCTAAGGATCTCTGATCGTTGTCTCCGAATTATTTTAAAAGGTTAGATTCGATCCCTCAAATTTTTATTCACGATTTATATGTTTTTATTCGGATTTTATATGTGTAAAAGTGTTTTGCCATGCCCCCGCTGCGATTAAAATCCAACATCTTCATCTAGAGCTAATCTACCTCAATAAAGAAAATGGACTAAGGATCACCCCTTTGAGCTCATCATTGGTGATGCATCTTCTAGAGTTCAAACAAGAAGAAAAACTCAAGAAGAATGTCTATATAGAAGCTTCCTATCTAAGGAAGAACCAAAGAAGGTAGAAGAAGCTTTGTTGGATCCTGATTGCATTTTAGCTATACAGGAGGAGCTAAACCAATTTGAAAGGAATAAAGTATGGAAGCTGGTACCCAAACCTAAAGGAAAGTATCCAATTGACACCAAGTGGGTATTCAGAAACAAGATGGATGAAAATGGCATAGTAATCAGGAACAAAGCTAGTTTGATTGCTAAGGGCTACTGTCAACAAGAAGGGAATATATTTTGATGAAACTTTTGCTCCTGTTGCAAGACTTGAAGCCATCGGAATTTTCTTAGCCTATGCAGCTCATGCCAATTTCAAAGTCTATCAAATGGATGTTAAAAGTGCATTTCTAATTGGAGATTTGGAAGAGGAAGTCTATGTAAGACAGCCTCCTGGTTTTGAAGATCCAATTTTTCCAAATCATGTGTACTATCTTTTGAAAGCACTTTATGGACTGAAGCAAGCACCTAGAGCCTGGTATGACACTTTATCAAAGTTTCTTTTGGAAAATCACTTCACAAAAGGTACTGTTCATAAAACTTTATTCTTTAGAAATGTTAATGGCTCTAGTATACTTATTCAAATTTATGTAGATGATATTATATTTGGCTCTACAGATGAAAAACTTTGCAAAAAGTTTGCCAAATTGATGCAAACTAAGTATGAAATGATCATGATGGGAGAACTAACTTACTTTCTTGGTTTGCGAGTTAAGCAAGTTAGTGATAGAATATTCACTAGTCAAACTAAATACATTCATGAACTTTTAAAGAAGTTTGATCTAATGGATTGCACATCCGCAAAAACTCTCATGGCCACTGCAACTAAGCTTGAATTAAATACTACTGAAAAGTTTGTGGATATTTTAATCTATAGGGGCAAGATATAATGTTTGCTACTTGTCTTTGTGCTAGATTTCAGGCTGATCCTTGAGAATCTCACCTATTAGCTAATAAGAGAATTTTCAGATATCTCAAGAGAACACCAAAACTTGGCATTTGGTACCCTAGAGATTCTGGTTTTGATCTAACTGGTTATTCAGATGCAGATTATGCAGGTTGTAGAATAGACAGAAAAAGTACAACAGGAACCTGTCAATTTCTAGGGAACAAGCTTGTGTCCAGGTTCAGTAAAAAGAAAAATTCAGTCTCTACTTCTACAGCTGAAGCTGAATATATTGCTGCTGGTAGTTGCTATGCATAGATTTTATGGATAAAAAACAATTGTTAGACTATGGTCTATAAGTGGATAGAATTCCCATTTTCTGTGATAAAACAAGTGCAATTTCCGTCACTGAAAATCCAGTACAACATTAAAGAACAAAGCACATAGACATCAAGTACCACTTCATAAGAGAACATCTGATGAATGGTACTATGGAACTTCATTTTGTTCCAAGTGAAAGCAACTTGCAGACATATTTAACAAGCCACTTGATGAATCCACATTTTCAAGGTTGGTAAGTGAGTTAGGTATGCTTAATTATTCCTTAATCATTTCAGATATTTTTGCAAGTTTTTGATGCAGCCAGAAATTTAATTGATTTTTTTGTTTTGGATGAAATTTTGGCTAAGTCAAAATTTACATCCCGGCGGATGCTCATTATCGATCGAGTTTGATCATCCGTCGGAATATTAATTGTTAATAAAAATCAATTATTTTTATGGAGTATTTTTTAACTCGACGGATAACTGATTTATCCTCATCCGTCGAATTATCTCAATCCTAGCCGTTAAAACTCTGAACATTATCCATCGAGTATACTTCTGTTTGTAAGCATGACACGACAGATAAGTGACATAATTTTTACAATTTATTCATTTTTAAATGGCTATTTTGGGCAATTTTTATTGGTCTCTTTATTTCACTTTATTATTTTTGTCAGTTTATTTCTGAGATAGTATAAAAGCTAAATTCATTTTTATTCTAATCTTTTATCATTCTCAAGAATCAATTGCTCTAACTTCTTTCTCAAAAGCAAATACTTTCTCTGCAAATTTCCCAATCTCTAACAATGGCTCCAGTCGTCAAAATGATGTCTCAAACTGGATATATCTATGAAAAGAACAACTTCACAGCTCTTGTGAACAAGGAGATTATCAGATGATAGATTTTGTGAAGAACTACATACTCAGTTATGCTATGCTGGAATCTCCCACTATCTACTGTGAGGTTGTAGAGGAGATATGGACAACTGCAGTGTACAACTCTACTGACAAGACCATTACATTCACTCTAAAAGGTAAGCAATTTGGCATAAATAGAGACATTGTCAAAGCATGCTTTAGAATTCCTGATAATACTGCTACTGCTCCACACATAGACACTGACATAGTTAACATGCTAAATTTCATGGGCTATGCACTTACTACCTCTAAGTTAAGTGAAATTAAGAGGTTAGGTCTTAAAAAGGAATGGAGCTTTATGTGTGATGTGGTAACTAAGGTATTCTCTTGTAAGATTAGTAACTTTGATTTTGTTAACATTTCTATGCTTAACATGCTTTACATGCTAGTTACTGATAATTACTTTAATTTCAGTGACTTGGTCTTTTTTGAGTTATGCTTTAATTTAGGAGAACTCAATAAGAGAGGTAAAAGTGTCTATTATACTAGATTCTTTATGATGCTTGCCAACCATCTCATTGAGAACATTGTGATTGAGAACCCAACCAACAAGCTGAATTGTTGGGTTCAAGAAAGAAGGATTATTGCAGATCTCAATAGGACAAACCAACACAAAGAGGTGCCTCTCTTTTATTTTCCAATCATAAAGGGACATCAGGTAAGTGAGGTAAGTTCTACTGTCTCCACTCTTCCAACCTCACACACTTATTTGCCTTCAAATATAGCAATGGAATCTGTGTCAATGACCCAACAGATGCCTACCCAAGCTACTAAATCACAAATTTCAAAATCCAAGTCTAAGAAAGCCCCCTCTAGTTTCTTTCAAAAGAAACCAGTTGTAAAATCCACTAAACAAAAAGAGGGGAGTATGAAGGTGAGTGAGAAAGATGAGGGACATGGTGAAAATAAAAAAAAAAACCTAAGGATAAGGCTGGTGAGAAGAGTGCAGCCAAACCTAGCCACACCACAGTTTCCCAACAAACTGTGGTTGTTAATACAGAAATAAGCTCAATTCTAGTTTCATCCTCCCAAAAGGATGTTACTATTGAAACAAGCTCCCAACCAGGAGCACAGGCCAAGAGGGGTAAGGACACTAGCTCACCACAAACTTATTCTAAAAAGAAAAGATCAAAAACCCCTGGAGATGCACAGGGCACACACACAGTGCAAATTGGTGCTAAAGACCCAGTCACTGTACCATCTCAAAGTCAGGTTGATGTGACCCCAATAAATGTGGAGACACAGCCAAAATATTTAACAATTGAAGCACATGAAACACTAAATTTACCCACACACTCACTGGATGTTGAGATGATCAATACATCACTTCCAAGTTCTCCATCTTTAACTCTATTGGAGAAGCCAAAAATCCAAGCAAGTGAGCATCATCTTTTAGATGATTTGTTGGCTAACTTGCCATTTCTTTCTGAGTCTGTTGAGACATTTGTGCCAAAATTTTCATCAATCTGCACAGAGTCTACAATAGTCTCCACTTCAAACTTATTCATCTCATCTATCCCGATGGATATTCATCATCCGTCGAGTACTGATTGTATCCCGACAGATAAGCTTGACAGCAGTCATCCGTCGGATAGCCATACTACTGTCCCGATGGATATTCCTCATCTGTCGGGTGTCTCTGTACAACTTTAATTTTCTTCAATTCTTATAAGTATAGAAGACTTAGTGGTAGTACAATCACTCTTAGGACTGAGGGAAGGGAGTGAATTGAGTGAGAGGATGGGTTGCTCCCAGGCAAAAGGAGAGAATAAGAGTGATCAAATGCAGTCCATTTCTTCAGGACTAGAAAAAGTGAGTGAGGGAAGTCCCACCTTAGATGGTGAAGGTGAGAGTGTGAGGGTGGGAAGCCAAGGGGAGCCCGTGATGCAAAAAGAGAGAGAAATTGAGAAAAATGCAGGTACATGAGGGATAAGGATGGATATCATTGCTAGTGAGTCAATTAATACCAATGATGCAGACATAGATAAACTATCTCAGCATAATCAAGATGTTATAGGTTCCATCTCTTTGGATGCTGAGGCATTTACTCATCCTGTTCCAGCATATCAAATTTTGGTTGGACAGGGCAATGAAAATGCAGAAAGAATGTTGAACTTGGTGCACACCACCCAGTCAATACAAAGAGCTAAGGATCCCATCACATTTATGCCACTTAGAGCTGATGATGATGTTGACTATGGGACTGGGGAATCTGCTGATTTCTTTGGAAATGATGGTGAAAGTAAGGAGCTCATGAACATAGAGGAGAAGCAGGCACCAGTTCTAGATCTGGCCTTCCTTTATGGGCATTCTCCAAGGACTGTGATCTTCAACATTTCAAGGTTACTCTCATTCATCAAATTTAGGAAATACACAATGCTATTCAATCTACAACATATGTAGGCACCAGGCAACTCTTACAGGCACATCTAAATTCTCTGCAACTGCATCAAATTCAAGGCCTTCAACACAACCAGGATATCACTTCTATCAAGACAGAGATCAATCAAGTAAAGAAGGATATTTCTGACAAATTAGACGCCAAACTCCTAGAAGCTACAATGATTGATATTAAAAGATAGCTAATGAAGAACACTGATCTTGGAACCAAGGTGGATTCCTTGGATAAAAGAATGACTGCTATGGAAGCTTTTCTAACAGCTATTCATCTACATCAAGCACATCAAACAGACATGCTTCAAAAGATAGTGTCAGCACAAACCTCTTTTTATACTCTACATGCTGATAACAAAAAAGGGGAGAAAGAAAGCACTATTGTCCCAATCAGTCAAGAGGGATCAATGAGTGAAGGGGAGTAGAAAGTGCTAAACATCCAAGTCAGCAAAGTAATTGTGCCAACAATTGCTTTCACAAAGCCACCAGTCATGGACATCATTGATATAATAAATCTGGCAGCAGCAAGACTAAACACAGATGAAAAACTGCATTAATGTAGTAGCAGCTGAGAATGAGTTAAAAGAAAAATGGAGAAAGATAGATGCAGAAATTCAACAAAAGTTTGGGCCAATTCAGAAGCCAGACAAAACATTCATTTATCACTCTCAAGTCAAGAACATTTCTGTGAATGAAATGAGTATGAATTATCTGGAGAAAGGCCACACATCTTGCATCAAATCTCCAAAAGCAGATCTAATCATGAAGCCTAAAAGGAACTACTCAAAGTTCTCAGACAAAAATCCTATGGATATTGTGTATGAGACACCTAGGCCAGATGAGAAGAAGCTGTTGATTAGGTCAATTGCCTTTTACAAAGATCCCGTTGATTCAACATTCAAAAGAAGATTAGCCAAGATTTACAAAAATGGTAAGAAAATTTGTGTGGTGGATGGACACCCCATGTTTGTGGAAGCTAAGAAGGAAGAGAAAGAAAGAATTGGGCAAGAAAAGAGGCAAGCTGCTCTAGATGCTAAAAAGCTTAAACAAAAGAAGAAGCAAGCTGCTATCTTGACCAAGCTTCAAGCTGTAAAAACCACAACAGAAATTCCTACACAACCAACTGTAATTGCTGAACCTAAGGATCAGAAAGTGCAAAAAGAACCACAGCAGAAAAGAAGATTCAGATACAAGCTCCATTCCAAGAGAAAATTGGACTTTAGTGATGAAGAAATGGAAGACCAAATTCCTAAAAAGTCCACAACTTCACCTCAAACATCAAAACCCTCAGTGGTATTTGAAGAATTCAAGGTGGTGGATCCAACTAGGAATATTCATGGTGAGCCCATAATTTCAAAGGATGAGCTAGTGGACTGGGATAGTTTGCCAATTCTTGAGCTAAAATTTCCTATCTTCAAGCCAATGAAGACAAAGATTAGAGCAAGTAAGAAAGTGAAACCAGTGACTCTCAAATCCAAGACCCTAGTCAAATCTCAATCCACAGTCAATAAAGGAGATATGTTGTACATCTGTGACATCAAAGAGTTTTCTGACATTAACCTCTACTTAGATGAATTGGAAGAAGTTAGAGGAATTGATGCTTACAGACATCTACCTGAAAGGCTGGTATTCAAATACAAGGGAGGAAAAGAGATAATATGGCCACTTCACAGGATCTTTCTAGAAAGCCAATCTGTTCTAATAAAGATCTACTCATCCTTCAAAAAGAACTTTGGTACAATGTGATTTTAAGGAGACTAGTTCTAAAGAAGATTGAGGAGCTGAGGAGTAATAAAGCCAAAGATGAACTTCCAAAAACTCTATCAATTCCCTTCACATGAAAGAGAGTGCATTTAAGGACTTATTGGTTGATGGAATTCAGGGATGAAAAGGGAGTTAGAAGATTTTTCAGATTGGAGGATCAATTGAGTATCTCTAGCAATGAGACTCTATTGGAAGTGCAAGGAATGCTAGATCTCTCAGAAGCTTATGAACTTAAATTCCAGAGACAACTCCAAAACCAGATAGAAGAGAACAACAGGAGGCTTGGGAAGAAACCTAGACAATCAAGGAAATAGACTTATCTACTCAGACTAGAGGAGCACCTTGATAATGATTGTGAGCTATTCTTTATATACTTTGCATTGTTCAATTTTCAGTAAATATTACAGCACTGATCAGTTTTATCTACTATTTTCAATTTGTATTCTTGGAGTGTTTTGTTATCATCAAGTTTCTCTTAATTTATGGCTACAATTCCAGTAGACATAAATTGGGGGAGATTTTTAGGAATATGTTGTGAACTTAATGATAAATTATACAAAACACCTTAGTAGATTGAACTTAGTGAATTTTATAGCATTCGACGGATGATCAAATATAGTACCGATGGATGATTCAATATAATCTTAATGGATGATGATTTGACATCCATCGAGTGAGTAGCTTATGTAATAATAAGTAGTGTAGCACATTTCTGTAAACAACTTTATGTAGATTCTATAGGAGCTTCTCAGTCATGTTGACTACTAGTAGATATGCAGAATAGGTTGATTAATTGTAAATATGAGATGTCTTGTAATTCTGCATAAGTGAAATGGAGTCAAGTGTCAAATAGCTACCCGACGGATGATCAACAAAGCTACCCGACGGATGATCAACAAAGCTACCCGACGGATAAAAAGCATGTACCCGACGGATGATCAATTCAAATATCTGTTGACAGTGACAACATAGTCACATGCGTTGGGTGTTTACAAAAGGAATGTGGTAGCCTGTTTAGCAGGAAATTGAGAACAAAGAAGCATTACCATTTACATTCAAGGTATGAAGATTTTCAAAGATGCTGGAATAGAGTAATGAAGCAGCATGGAGTTAGACTTGATAGGTTTTGTTTTATTATCCTGTCTTATTACCATGTAAACTTGGTGATATATAAACCAAGTGTAGCTAGTAAAACAAATAACTAAGTAAATATATTTTAGGAGAGAAATAGAAAAACTGTAATTGTCAAGAATTTCTTTGTAGTTTGTTTGTTCAAGTTGTAAAGCAGCTGTGAGCCAATTTGTGCTTCACAGAGTTCTCAAATCGATATATATATATATATATATATATATATATATATCTGGTGGATACATTCAAATCCACCAGAAAGTTTTAAAGACTTATCTTTTTATTACTCTATGTTTGATTTATTTAATCCTTTCATTCGGCACTTTGTAAATCAAAACACACACATATATATATGTCGAGTTAAGAACTGTTTTAAAATCTTGAAAAAGAAGCCAGAATTACATTCAACCTTTTTCTATAATTTTTGTTGTATTGTTAGGGAATAAAAGTGACAATGGAACTGAGTTCAAGAATTCTGTGATGAGATCATTTTGTGAAGAAAATGGGATTATGCATGAGTTTTCTGCAGCTAGAACTCCACAAAAAATGGAGTGGTGGAAAGGAAAAACAGATCTCTCACTGAAGCTATAAGAACAATGCTAGAAGAGTCAAATTTACCAACATATTTTTGGGTTGAAGCTGTGAATACGGCATGCTACACGCAGAATATTTCTTTGGTTAATCAATCAAAATGCATGACACCCTACCAATTGTTCAAGAATAGGAAGCCAACTCTAAATTTCTTACATATCTTTTACTGCAAATTCTATATCTTAAGGAATCAAACTGATCAACATGGAAAGTTTGATGCCAAAGCAGATGAAGGAATTTTTGTTGGATATGTTTGTGGGAAAAGCATATAGAGTCTACAATCTAAGAACCAACATTGTTATGGAATCTGTACATGTTGTGTTTGATGATAAAAAGATTGAAGGACTGCAAGATGGAGATTTCCATGAAAGCCTCAAATTCGATAATGTTGAGATGGTTAGTGATGACAGTGATGATGGAAGTGATCAAGAAATAGTGGCTAAGGACAATGCAGAAAAATTTACAAATAATGAAGTACATAACTCAACATCTGTCGAGTTATATAATGCTTCATCCGTAGGTAGACAATCATCTTCATCCGTCGAGATACAAGTGCATCATCCGTCGGAACAATAAGAGAAGCTGTTACAGAAAGAATCACTTCTTTAAGTCAAAGATCCATAGACTCGGGGGAGTTTCTTATAATCAAAACTCAGTCACACATCAAGAAAACAATGAGGCCTCTTCATCTAGAGTTAATCTACCACAACATAGAAAATGGACTAGAGATCACCCTTTTGAGCTCATTATTAGTGATGCATCTTCTAGAGTTCAAACAAGAAAAGCAACTCAAGAAGAATGTACGTATAGCAGCTTTCTTTCTAAGGAAGAACCAAAGAAGGTAGAAGAAGCTCTGTTGGATCCTGATTGGGTTTTAGCTATGCAGGAAGAGCTAAACCAATTTAAAAGGAATAAGGTATGGAAGCTGGTACCCAAGCCTAAAGGAAAGAATCCAATTGACACCAAGTGGGAATTCAGAAACAAGATGGATGAAAATGGCATAGTTGTTAGAAACAAAGCTAGATTGGTTGCTAAGGGCTACTGTCAACAAGAAGAAATAGATTTTGATGAAACTTTTGCTCCTGTTGCAAGACTTGAAGCCATCAGATTTTTTTTAGCCTATGCAGCATATGCCAACTTCAAAGTCTATCAAATGGATGTCAAAAGTGCCTTTCTGAATGGAGATTTGGAGGAGGAAGTCTATGTCAGTTAGCCTCCTGGTTTTGAAGATTCAAATTTTCCAGAATATGTCTACTATCTTTTGAAAGCACTTTTTGGATTGAAGCAAGCACCTAGAGCCTGGTATGATACTTTGTCAAATTTTCTCTTAGAAAATCACTTCACAAGAGGTATTGTTGACAAAACTTTATTCTTTAAAAATGTTAATGGCTCTAGTACACTTGTTCAAATTTATGTGAATGATATTATATTTGGCTTTGCTAAAATTTTGCCAAATTGATGCAAAGTAAGTATGAAATGAGCATGATGGGAGAACTAACTTACTTTCTTGGTTTACAAGTTAAGCAAGTTAGTGATGGAATATTCATTAGTCAAACTAAATACATTCATGATCTTTTAAAGAAGTTTGATCTAATGGATTGCACATCCGCAAAAACTCTCATGGCCACTGCAACTAAGCTTGAATTGAACACTACTGAAAAGTCTGTGGATATTTTAATCTATAGGGGCATGGTTGGCTTACTTCTGTACTTAACAGCGAGTAGGTAAGATATAATGTTTGCTACTTGTCTTTGTGCTAGATTTCAGGCTGATCCTAGAGAATCTCACTTAGTAGCTATTAAGATAATTTTCAGATATCTCAAGGGAACACCAAAACTTGGCATTTGGTACCCTAGAGATTCTGGTTTTGATCTAACTGGTTATTCAGATGCAGATTATGCAGGTTGTAAAATATATAGAAAAAGTACAGCATGAACCTGTCAATTTCTAGGAAACAAGCTTGTGTCCTGGTGCAGTAAAAAGAAAAATTCAGTTTCTACTTCTACAACTGAAGCTGAATATATTGTTGTTGGTAGTTGATGTGCACAGATTTTATGGATGAAAACCCAATTGTTGGACTATGGTCTTCAAGTGGACATATTTCCTATTTTCTGTGATAACACAAGTACAATTGCCATCACTGAAAATCAAGTACAGCATTCAAGAACAAAGCACATAGACATCAAGTACCACTTCATTAGGGAGCATGTGATGAATGGTACTGTAGAACTTCATTTTGTTCCAAGTGGGAAGCAGCTTGCAGATATCTTTACCAAGCCACTTGATGAATCCACCTTTTCTAGGTTGGTAAGTGAGTTAGGTATGCTTAATTATTCTTAAATTACTTCTGATAATTTTGCAAGTTATGATGTAGCCAGAAACTTAATTGATTTTTCTATTTTAGATGAAATTTTGGTTAAGTCATAATTTACATCTTGACGGATGCTCATTATCCATCGAGTTTGATCATCTGTCGAAATAAAGTAGCTTAGTAAAAATCAATTACTTTTTTGGATTATTTTACCCCCGACGGATAATTGCTTTATTCTCATCCGTCAAATTGTCTATATCTTAGCCGTTAAAAGTACTGAACATTATCCATCGGATATACTTACAGTCTGTAAGTATGTCACGACGGATAATTGACAGAATTTTGACAGTTTATTTTATTTTTGAAATGGCTATTTTGGGCAATTTTGATTGGGTCTTTAATTTTTAACTTTAATTTTTATTCTTTTTTAATATGAGAATACATAAAATCCTCACTTCCAGATTATTTTAGCTTTTATCATTCTCTATTTCTATTGCAACTAAACTGCTATCTTCTTCCTCAAAGCAAAATCCTCTCTCTCACTATAAATTTCCTCACTTTAACAATGGCACTAGTAGTCAAAATCATGTCTCAGTCAGGGTTTATCTATGAGAAGAACAACTTCACTGCTCTTGTGATTAAAGAAATTCTTGCATCTGAAGATTTTCACAAAATGATGGACTTTGTAAAGGGATGCAAACTCAGGTATGCTATGTTGGAATCACCTACAATCTACTGTGAAGTTGTGGAGGAGATATGGACAACTGCTGAGTACCAGTCTAATGACAAAACCGTAACTTTTACTCTTAAAGGTAAGCAATTCTGCATTAAAAGTGATATGATTCAAGCATGTTTTAAGATTCCTGAGAACACTACAACTGAATTACACACATATGCTAATTTAGTTACCATGCTTAATTCTATTGGTTATGCTCTTCCTACCACTAAGTTAAGTGAGATTAGAAGGCTAGGTCTTAGAAAAGAATGGAGTTATTTGTGTGATGTAGTTACCAAAGTGTTTTTTGGTAAGGTAAGTAATTTTGATTATGTCAACACCGCCTTGCTTAACATGCTTTATATGCTAGTTACTGATAAGTACTATAATTTCAGTGACATGATCATGTTTGAGTTAGGTTACAAGTTAGGGGAAATTAAAAATAGAGGTAAAAATGTCTATTATGCTAGATTCTTTATGATTCTTGCTAACCATTTTATTGAGGATATTGTTATTGAGAACCCAACCAAGAAACTGGATTGTTGGGTTCAAGAAAGGAGAGTAATTGCAGATCATAACAGAGCAAGTCATCACAAAGAGGTGCCCATTTTCTATTTTCCAATCATGGAGGGCCCTCAGGTAAGTAAGGTAAACACCACTGTCTCTACTACTTAAACCTCCCAAATTTATTTGCTTTTGAGTGTGTCAATGACCCAACAGATGCCAACCCAAGCCACCAAAATAAAAAATTCAAAATCCAAACCAAAAAAAACCCCACTAGTTTCTCTCAAAAGAAACTAGTTGCAAAATCTACCAAAATTAAAGAGGGGAGTGTGAAGGGTGGTAAGGTAGGTGAGGGACAGGGTGAACATCAAAGAAACCCCAAGAATAAGGATAGAGAGGTAAGTGTACGCAAGCCTAGCCACACCACATTTTCCCAACAAACTATGGTGATTAATAAGGAAATAAGCACAACTCTAGTTTCATCCTCCCGAAAGGATGTTACTATTGAAACAAGCTCCCAACCCAGAGCACATGCCAAAGGGGTAAGTGACACAAGATCACCCCAAACTTATGCCAGAAAGAAGAGATCCAAAACCATTGGGGATGTACAGGGAACACACACAGTGCAAACTGACGCTAAAGCCTCAGTCACTGCACCATCTCAAATTCAAATTGATGTGGCTCCAATAAATGTGGAGTCACAGCCAAAATCTTTAATCATGGAAGCACCACAAACACCAAACTCTCCCACAAATTCTCTGGATATGGATATGATCAACACATCAATTCCTGATTCCCCTTCTTTAACTCTGTTGGGGAAGCCAAAATCTAGTGCAAGTGAGCATCATCTTTTAGATGATTTGTTGGCCCACTTGCCAATTCTTTCAGGAACTATTGAGACATTTGTGCCCAAATTATCGTCAATCTGCACAGAGTCAACAATAGTCTCCACTCCAAACTCATTCAATTATTCTATTCCAGTGTATATTGTTCATCCGTTGGTTAGTGATTGTATCCTGGCAGATGTGCCTAACAGCAGTCATCCGTCGGCTATCATAACTACTACCCCGATGGATGTTCCTCATCCGTCGGTACTCACTACACACACTGAAATTTCAACAATTGTTACAAGTGTAGATTAGTTAGTAGTTGTACAATCACTCTTAGGACTGAGGGAAGGGAGTGAATTAAGTGAGAGGCTGAGTTGCTCTCAGGCAAAAGGAGAGGAAAGGTGTGAACAAATGAGTGAGAGGAGTTCCAACTTAGTAGGTGAAGGTGAGGGTGTGAGGATGGTGAGCCAAGAGGAGCCCTTGATGCAAAAAAAGGGAGAAAATGAGAGAAAAGTAGGCACAACTGAATGGGAAGAGCCCATTGTAAGTGAGTTAATGGATGTCAATGAGGATGACAAGAGACAGCTAATTCAGCAAGCATATCAAGCTGTTTTAAACTTTGTTTCTTTTGAAGCTGAGGCATTTACTCACCCTATGGCAGCATGTCAAGTTCTAGGTGAACGGGACAATGTGGCTGCAGAAAAGATACTTAACTTGGTGCATACAACTGCTTCAATGTAAAGAGCAAAGGATGTCATTACAGCCATGCCACCTAAAGTTGGTGATGATGTTGACTATGGAACTGGTGAGTCTGAAGAGTTCTTTGGAGATGAAGATGGTGATGAAGAAGAGTTCATGGACATAGGGGGAGAAGTAGGAACTAGCTCTAGATCAAACATTCCACCTTGGGTGTTTTCTAAAGAGTGTGATGAGCAATATTTCAAGATAACTCTTTTTCATATCATTCAACAGACACACACTGCTCTTCAAGCCACTACTAATGCTAGCACCAAGAAGCTTCTACAAGCACACCTTTAGAACTGTGTGTTTACAGCGGTATCAAAGGAATTATCTGGAGAAATCAGGAGATTTGAATTAGAACTGTGTGTTTGCGGAAAAGATGAAGAGATTTTCCGTACTATGACTTTTCAGCCATCATTGTTGGAAAAGATACAGAAATGTCAGGAAGAAGTGATGAAACAGGAGAATAATCAACTGACCGGAGAAGAGATTTGTACTCAAAGGGATGAATAAGTTATATTAAGGTTTTCCCCAAGAATTTGGATTCCTCTTGTGACTAAATTGAAGAATGAGATATTGCAAGAAGCTCATAATTCTAGATTTTCAATCCATCTGGGAAGCACCAAGATGTACTAGGACTTGAAGCAGAACTTTTGGTAGCCAAATATGAAGCGAGAAGTAGTAGAATGGGTTACGAGGTGTTATACTTGTCAGAAAGTGAAGGTAGAACATCAAAGACCAAGTGGATTAATTCAGCCTTTAAAGATTCCAGAATGGAAGTGGGAAAACATTGCCATGGACTTTATAGTAGGATTACCACATGACGCTATATGGGTTATAGTTGATCGCCTTACGAAGTTGGCGCATTTTCTTCCGATTAACGAGAGGTCTTTATTGGACAGATTGGTCCACCTGTATGTGTGTGAAATCGTATTACGACATGGCGTACCTGTATCAATAGTTTCGGACAGAGATCCACGATTTAACTCGAGATTCTGGAAGCAATTTCAAGAAAGTCTTGGCACCAAGTTGAATATGAGTACGGCGTATAATCCACAAACTGATGGTCAAAGCGAGAGGATAATTAAAACAATTGAAGACATGTTGCGTAGCTGTGCGATTGATTTTGCGGGAAGTTGGGAGGACAACCTGCCATTGGTAGAATTCTCCTATAACAACAACTATCACACCAGTATTGGCATGCCACCATATGAAGCTTTATACGGACGAAAATGCAGATCACCAACCAGCTGGGATGAAGTTGAAGAAAGAAAGATTTTAGGCCCAGAATTGGTGCAACAAATGCATGAGACAGTCAAATTGATTCAGAAGAGATTACTTGCTGCTCAATATAGGCAAAGAAAGTATGCAGAACCGGCACGTAAGGATATCAGATTCCAAGTAGGTGAAGTCGTATTACTGAAAGTATCACCGAGGAAAGGGTTGTCTCGATTTGGCAAGAAAGGGAAGTTAGCACCTAGATATATTGGTCCTTTTGAAGTTTTGAGTCAAGTAGGGAAGGTGGCCTATGAATTAGCTTTGCTGCCTCGGTATCAGCATGTGCATAACGTGTTTTATGTGTCATTACTTAAGAAATATAATCCTGATGCCAACCATATGATAGAATATGAACATATAGAGATTCAGGCAGACCTGTCATTTGTGGAGCAGTCAAAATACTCGACTGGCAAGAGAAGAGTCTTAGAAATAAGTTGGTCAAGTTGGTAAGAGTACTTTGGAGAAATCCTAAGGTTGAAGAGTCAACGTGGGAACTAGAGTCGGATATGCGTAGCCGGTATCCTCACTTATTCTCCTAAATTCTGAGGACAGAATCCTTAAAGGGGGAGAGGATGTTACAACCGGTATTTCTAAACCCTATCTATATATAATTATGTGTTTATAATTAAAATTAAAATTATATGGAATTATAAATGTGGATGATCTATATGACTGAGTGCCTGTAAACTAAGTGTTTAATGTATTAGTTTATATAAAAAAATTGAAAAGAAAATCTTATTATTTAGTTTTGTAAATGATAATCAAAAGTCCTTCATTTTATATGAAAAATCGATTTTAAAAATCTTTTAACAATAAACTTTCAAATTTTATATCATTAAATTTCTAAAATCATAAACTATTTTATGATATTTATTTTGTAATTTATGGAGGTGCATTTATATTTATAAAAATTGTTTTATATAAATTAGTTGGTTTTTAAATTGGAAATTACTTAGTTGCCCATGCATGCAAATACCCTCCAATTCAATTTAAAAGGGCATAAGAGATAATTTATACCCCACTAACCTTCTTCTATCCACCAAAAGACTAAACTACCCTTGCATGCACTTTTGCTTGGTTATTGGAGAAGGGCACTTTAGTACATTCCAAATTCCACTATTGAATTAGTGCATCATGAACCATAAAGAGAGGAGATAACCCAAAACTATACTCCACTCAAGCTCATCATTTTCACTCTCAAATTTTCTCTCTTCCCCCTCTCTTTTTCTTCATTTGGCCGAAGCCCCTTCCCCCATTCCCTTCAATTTTTCTTCATCAAATCCTTACCATTCAAGTATAATTCCATTACCCATTCATATAATATACACTTTATAAGAAGTTCCATGCTGAGGAGATGGAGTTTAATGCTCGCATGTCTTGATTTTATGTGATCTCCAAAGAGAAACTCTTAATTCATGTGGATTAAAGAGTTCTCTATGAGATATACTTTTTATGTGCATAAACTAAGTGTTTCCATGAATAAAACTCTTTTAAAACCTTTGCATGCTACTTATATTTAGTTGTAAAGTCATATTCTACTTTTCATGTTAGAGATAGGGCATTATTTTCAAGTATAATCATGTTATATATGCTCTCCTTTTCGAAAATGTACATGCATACTTAGTTTGTGTTAAATTCGACCTTATATGTGCATAAAACGAATTGTTTCCTTGATATTATGCTTGATCTTAGTTGTTTAAAGGTAGTGTGCATGATCTTTTGAAGTAGTTAAGTATTTTAAGTCGAATTTATGAGCTAATAACCCTCTTGTTTAGTCGAACTTGATTTAGTGATCATCTTGAGTTGCATGTTAAGTTTTATTTTGCATGTTGGTACTATAGGGCTTGGATGATCTCCATTATTTGTTGAGGCCTTATTTTAGAGTCTTATAGTAGGAAATTTGCCTTCGTTGAGATTTAATTCTTGGTTTTAAAGTGGGAGTTAAGGTGGAAAGGCTAGGATAGAATCCTGAAATTTTTTCCAGATTTGCATGTGAGTTTTGTGTTGATTTTGAATGGGCATTTCTTATGCATTGTTAGGACCAAGCCACGGGGAGTTAAGACTTGGGGTATAATTGAGTCTAGAAATCACAAATTAGAGAAAACCAACCATTTAGTGAGGTGCACACACCAAACTTTAGAATATGTCCAGCAGGGGAGAGTTTTATTGCAACTTAGAAATAAGGACTTTTGACCATGTCATGGGTAGGCCCTCACTAGGCCTTGGTTAGCCTTAGTTATAGGGAGTGTCAGAGGAGATTTTCCGGCCATAGTTCATAGGAATTGAGTTAGAATCATGTGTCATAAGCTAGTGCAAAAACTGGACACTTTTCTGTCCAGAAAACAGGGGAACATTGGACTTTAAGCTTAGGCCCGGGTAGGCGTAAGCTAGGCCCTTGAGCCACACCAATTTTTAGAGTTGACTTATGGTCATAAGAGTCTAGTGTAGATGTTTGAGAGGTAAACTTGAAGCTTAATGGTGTCAATTATACTCATAAACCCATTGGTGTCACCCTAAAATTACTATAATGAGCAAAATCACTTAACCATTAGTTTTAGGGCACTTATGAGTGAGGCCTAGGTTGACCACCAAAGTTTTAAGATAGGATGAGGCCATTAGAATGTAAGGCCTAAGTCAGGGTCCATAAGAACTTGATGGTTTAGAAAAGGCACTTCGAGTTATGAGGACGATATTAAGAGTTTTGGTTAGTTTAGCATAACTAAGTGACTTGAGTAAGTGGAGTGAGATCATCCAAGTATAGTGATGCAATATAGTGTGTATAGATATATTATTATGTACTTAAATGTGCTATGTGAACATGAGTGGCTATGTGAACTATTATGCTTATAAGGTAATTATAAGCGTTTATGTGTATATAGGCCTAAGTGCCAATGTGCGTAATTTCGGCTTATAATTAGGTTGAGTTAGAGAGTATATATTATAATCAGGATATTATTATTTTATGTAGGCTCTCGAGACGAGGGTAAACTTTCCATTAAAGTCGAGTGAAGCTCCAGTTTCTCCCACCTGCCAGTCAAGTCAAGCCTTTCTCAAGGCAAGTGATTCAACCTACCTTTTTGTTTATACTGCAAGATAGTGTTAGCCCAACTTTTATATATGATGCGAGTATTCTAATTTACCTTGATATATATGATCCAAATGGTTTCAAATCTATCTTCCGTATTATATGCAAATGCCATGAACCCTCAAGTATCTATTGTAAGTAGTTTAACTTTGCTTGGAGATTTCTATGCAAGTAATTCAAAAGTCATACCATGCTAATATACCAAGTCATTGTGATGTGGAACCCTGTGCAAGTTATACTCAGTAACCTTATCTTGATACCTAAAAGTCAACTATCCCTTAAAAGTCGTTCAAGATCGCTTGATAACCCTATTCTTACCCCTAAAACATGATACCCTGTTATACTTTGAACTGATGCTCACTTTCTTTATATTTCAATAAATATGTCTTATCTGGAACCATTACCTTGAACCTAGTTTGACTTAGTTTCTTCATACTATCCGATAGCCCTGCTAAATCTCATTGTCAAATTCCTTGTGAATAGAAACCTTGCAATTCCCTTGATAAAGTGTAGTCTAGTTGATCATGGCCTTGAAATTTATTGGACCTATTCCTTATGCTTCAAAGTTGATCTAGAACCCTTGATAAAGATGCTCACTGTTTAAGAGATTAACACTCACTTGACATCAGATTTTAAAATAAAAAGTTAAAATTTGGATTTTCAGTCCCAAAGGGGGATAAATATTTTCTTTAGATAGTGGATCTGGACTGAGACGCAAGTCCTTTCCGCTCTTAATTTGTAGGCTTAAAAGTTGCCTAGGGATCCCATTAATGTTCTAGAACCCAGCGAGGTTCGGGATAACTTCGCGGCTGATCACCGGCTGTAATCCGTAGTGTCATAAAATGGTTTTTGATAAGGAAATGGTTTTGAATGGTTTTATTACAATAAAAGATGCCATCATCCTAAAAGTTTATCTCCTGATACAATATTTTTGAATCTTTCAATTCCATTGTTAATGTATTATTCTTGTTTATGTATATTATAGCGCTTGTTGAGAATTTGGCTCACTACTTGCTTACCCTGATATTACAGCTAGCAGATATGATTAGATTCAAGCAGACAGCATGTAAGACTTGTGATACCGATTTGTATGTTCGAGCTCAGGTAGTTAGTGATTTTGTGTGTGAGGACTCGATATTGGAATCAGGTTGTAATAGTTAATAGTGTTGGGCTGTTCCAAACCCTAAACTGTAAAGATCTTGGATTCAGATGTATTTACTTCCTTTTATTAACTAATATAATTACTCGTATATTGTGTTTTGTAAATGTTTAGGGCGTGTCAAATTAAATTAAACTAATTTGAATTATTTATAAAATTAATTAAGTTTGACTTAATTAATTAGATAAATAATGATATTCGAATTTACTATAATATTAATTATGAAATTTATTTGGTAAATAATTAAGTGAGACTTAATTATAATACAAATAGGAATTTCGAATTAATAATAACTCCTAATTAGTTAAGGGTTATAATTTGTTTTTCTACTCTCTATATAATATCTCCTGGGGCTGATTTTATATGCAAGACTTTTACTAAAACCCTAGCCACCAAGAGAGAAGATGGAGAGAGTAAGAAAAAATGAGTTTATTCTAGTACATCCAATCCTTGAGTTCAAGCATTCGTGTGGATACCGATATAGCGTAGATCGCAAGAGCGGGATGCGTGGTGATTGAACAATCTTTGAATATCCATTATTCAACCAATTTGTAAAGTTTCTTAAGGTAAACCCTTCAAGAATATGAGGAGAAGGCTGGCCCAATGGTTTCCTATGGTGATGGTAATGTAGGAAAAATACTGGGATATAGAAATATAATCATTGGAAATGTCATCATCTCAAACGTAGCTCTGGTAGATGGACTGAAGCACAATCAGTTGAGCATCAGTCAAATTACTGATAGAGGTTTATATGTTCTGTTCTATGATACTCACTGTGAAGTAGTTCATACGATGACAAATATTTTTTTTTTCAAAGCTTACAGACATGAAAACATTTATGAAGCCAAACTTTATATAAATACTTATGGTCCTGAAACTTGTTTGGTAACCAAGGCACCAGTAGATAAAGGTTGAAAAAGAAGACACTCATGAAAATGTTGTAATTATACACAAAAAGCTTAAATCAGGAATGGAGGAAAATCCTAATGATCTTGAGTCAAGTTTATGATAATGCACAAGTTCAGGGGGAGCAACATCAATTAATTCAATCAGGAACTGATAGCAGTGTTATGGAGGGAGCTTCGCATGGAACTAATGATGTAATTCAATTACTAATAATTTGTCAATTTCTGACAGATTGATTAATGCTGACGAGATTCATGAATTCACTACTAAATCCATATGTGCAATTGCTGAGGGGGAGACTCATGATTAAATTATTGATTTTTGGATTGCAAATATTATCTCAACTTATGATGGAAAAGACCTGATTTTTCTTAAAAGGACGGTAACCTTATTTCTTTCATGATTCTAATTTATGCAAATTTTGTTTTATTCTTTATAGGCTAATCATGATAAATTGGTCTTCAGTATCCGTTTATACTTGGGAGTAGTAGAAAATAAGCAGACTTTGCTTTTTTACTTGCATAGATATGCGTAATATCATGCATGATGTCCTCATTATTACATGATTATCAATAGAGTCTCTTCAGTTCCTCTCGGCTCCTTTATATAATCATGCAACACATCTCAAAAATAACTCACCCTCTGCAAAACAAAACTCTTCACTTTCTCTTCATAACCCTAAATCTTTTTGCTCATCAAACACATGAACCAAATCCAATTTTACACTCAAAATCACGGATCGTTCATTTATGTTCACAATATGATCGAGGGATGCCTTTACTTCAACCCTCTTTGACTTTGTGTCCAGGTAAACCATCAGGTTTACCATCATGCTAACATTACTGAGTCAGTAGTTGATGCCTTCTCTTGGGATGATTAAATGGAGCTCCAGTTTTTCACACTGGGGACTCAACTGGAAGAGGAAAGGAGAGAGGAAGAGGCGAACCAGCACCGCCGTGCAACAATGAAATTGCAAGAGAACATTATTTCTCTTGCATTCTCTATGTCGAGGATCTATCATCACCGGGCGATGAATATACTTGAAGAAAAGAAGATGAAGAAAGAGTAGATTCTAGCTTTCGGAGTTAGGACTATTTTTTAAAATCTTTTGTATTTTTAATTTGTAATCATCTTTTATCATCAATGAAAATTATTGTACTTTTCTTTATGACTGTTCATATTCTATTCTGCCATGCATGTATGAAAATTGAATATCTTGATAATGCATGTGTAAAACTAATTTCCATTTTAGTTACTTGTGATAAATGAAGAACAATTAGAGTACAAAGTTTCAAGAAGCAACAAATGATAAAGAGACACTTGATGAAAGGTCCATTCTTAATCTCATATTACGATAATAAAAAATTTAATATAAAAAATGTGTGTGTGGATGTTTTTGTCTAACAAAATGCCTCACAAGTACAGTTTTCCAAATCCTGACACTATGCAACATGACACATCCAATTCTATTCCTGACCCAAGTGTTTCTCTTAAAATTACCAAATCTAGACACAATATCACCTCTGGTTCTTCTGAAATGGAATCAGTTGCAAAATCAAATCCAATAGCTAGGACTGATGTGTCTAAAAACAATCAGGTTCAAAGATTGGTTCACTTTCACTAAAATCATTGGAGAAACAAGGTGGAGGAAGGAAGGAAAATGTTCCATCATTCACAATCATCAAGGAGAATGTAGGTAGAAAGAAAAGGAAGACTACATCTTATGTTAAGCTAGTAGATGAGCCATCAGACAGTGATACTGATAGTGATGGTCCAATTGTTTTTAAGTTGCCTGCTAGACCAATGGATATTACTGGAACTAGTATAGAAGAAGCAAGAGCTAACAAGATAGTAGCTAGTCATGTGCAAAAGAAATGAAGACTAGTGAAAGCAGCTGAGAAGGATCAGGCAAAACAAGATCAAGATTGCTTGGAAGTATTAGCTCAAGTTGCCCTTGCTCAGGAAACTGCAAATCTTGACAAGTTTTTATCAGTTTCTGATCTCACATAGATAAATCTTGATAAGACTGAAAGAAAGGCTACAAACAACACAGTATATGTTAGAAAGCAGTCCAAGTAGCAATATCTGCAGGGGTATAATACACAAGAACCATTTTCTCAATGTGAAGATGCAAATGTTCATGCCCCTATTACACAAGAACCACTTGCTCAAAGTGTAGGTGCAAGCACTGAAATTGATCGAAATATTCCTGACATTTGTCGAGGAAGTCATATTGCTATTGATGCTGATATTTAGATGACAGTACAAGAAAGGGAAGCTCATCAGAAGCATATTGCTATATTGGATGTTGTCATCAATGATCCTATCTTTGAGGGAAACACACAATAACCTTTAGTTCAAAGGATTGAAGAAGTTTCCACACCTCAAGTCCCACAAGAACAAACAGTTGAAAGTACTGTTGCAGACTCAGTATCAAATCCTGACATAGGATCAATTCCTGACAAGCATCAAATCTCTGACACGAGGTCAATTCCTGATGAAGCTGTTCCTGATTACACATCATAATGTACTGTCACTTCTAAGGATAACACTGAAGCCATTTTGGTGCACCACTCAAAGAAATATTAATGGTGTCTCACACTCATGGTACAATTCTTTCTTTATCTAATAGAATGATTATAAATAGGACTATTAATAGGGATACCTCTATTTATATGACTATAGACCACTCCTCTTTTCCACCTCTTATATCTTCATTTCCTAGTGAGTTGAAACTTTCTAGTGAGAATGTGAGAAAAGATCAAGAGAAAAACAGAATTATTGAGAGGTAGTCTCCTATACTGGCAAAAGGTGAGGTAGATTTAAGTGACAAAAGTGAGCTAGATATTACTATTGAAAGTAATATATGTGTGAGAAGTGATGAGATCACTTTAAAAGGAAAGAGAGATTTAGGTTTTGGTTCTCTTATTTCCGGTTCATCGCAGGCAACTAATCCTTTTAAGTCAAATATTGATTTAAAGCTCAAAGGAAAAGTTCATGCTTCTATTTCTGATGATCCTAAGACATTTTCTGATCCTGATGATGAGTTTGGAGATTCTGATGATGTAAATCTTGATGATGCTGCTCTGAAAGCTGGAATAGAAGCATCTAAATTGTCTAATTTTGGTTCATCATCTGGTCATGCTCATGTTCTTAATTCTCATAGAACTCATGAATGGAATCATTCTTGGAGCTTACCTAGTGAGAAGATTTCTCTGGAATCTGCTCAGACTCTGGCTGATCATGCTGTTCATTTAATTTATGATCCTGATATTAAAGCTTCTAACAAGACCACAACAGTTTTACTCAAAGAATTTCATTCTTCTGTCTCTGCACTCAAGCAAGATACTGTTAATCTTAGAGAAGAGATTTCTGATCTTTCTGTGACTACTAAAGGTACAAACACACACACAATGGCTTGATAAAAAGGATGTTTACTTTGGAAGCAAAACATGATCATATATCTGAGAAGCTGACAGCTCTGGAAGCTGGTCAGAATGCTACGAATTCTAAATTGGATGTTATTTTCTCTCTTCTAAAGAAGACCTTTAATGCTGTGATAGTTCAAACTAGATCTGGAATTCTACATCAAACTACATAGTCAACTCAAGTCTCTAAAGGTAGATCACATGGATCTAAATTGGAAGCTGCTCTTGTTACTTGAAGTTCAATTTATGATGACAAAGATACAAGTTCTGATTCGGTTCCTGACAATGACAGAGTGATAATTATTCCTTATTCTGTTAAAACTGAAGAAGAAGAAAAAGAAGAAATTTTGTTTCAGGTGGATTTACAGATTCTTTCTACTTATGTTGAAGCCTTTAATGCTGAAAATTTCAAGGAAGAAGAAATGGTTTTTGATAGAGAAGAAAGAGCACAGGAAGTAAAAATTAGAATTTCTGTTAACAAATATAATATGTGGGACATAACGTGCAATTATTTTTGCTAATAAATGTATATTCTGTATGTATTCTGTGAATTATTTGTTAAGTGGTATATGTGTTTGTATGTTTAAATATGATATAGTTTGAGTATTTTAATTTTTATATGTCCAAAATAAAGTGTAGATAATTGTCATATTTTTCTATTAATTTTTATGTTATTTTATGGTTTTATAAAAGATTTATGGATTTAATAAATTATTTTTCCGAGTATTTATAAATTATTTTGTATAATCACGAACCAACTGACTTCACCCGTTTTTACGTTTTTACAATATGAAACTCTTCCGCGAACTCCTTCCTAACCTAATTCCAATATTCTGAGCATTTTCCATGTTTTGACTTTTTCGATCCGGCATACGATTTTCGCCGTGCAGGTCCTGGCGCAATATTTCGATACAAAATTCGTTTCGGTATATTAGTTGAGAAACGGGATTTTTTTATTAAACTATTATAATTATCACCTCGTAGTACGAGTAACCAAAGCACTGAGACCAAGACCACAGTACAAAATGTATAGATTTGGATAATTATCCTAAAACCGGTACCGTTTTAGATCCGTTTTCTCAAATAAATGTAATATTTTTATATCCAGTGTGATCCAACGGGGTACCAATATTCCGTAAATATAAGTAGCCCTTACCGTATTTTATTTTGTACAGAAAATCATTTACAGCCAGTAATTATATAATTTTACAGAGAAAAACAGTATATTAATATAAGTTTCAAGCCCTTGAAACCTACTTTCAGATTCCAGAACTGGTTTTACTGCAGAATCAAAGGTTTATTTTCTATATTTTTATTTAATTTTAAATTATTTTGAATTAAAATATGAATTTTTGTTCGAGTGATTATTTGTATGATTTGATGATTGTATGTTGTAGAGCTTTTCTTCTTGCTGATTTTTATATATTATATGACTAATTTGGAGTTCAATAACATGCTCAAATCTGTGTTTTGATTTCGAATTTAAGAATTAGGGTTTATAACCCGTTTGAATGTTCTTAATTGAATTTGGGGGTTTCTTCCCCAGGGGTTATTAGATGATTTGAATGATTGGGTTGTGTTCCTGATTAAATTTTCAATCGATTCATGTATAGCATGGTAACAGACGATTCCTGGTTTCTCAAATCAAAGAAAATAAAACTCGTCGGAGACGGCGAGTTTCTTGCTCTTTTTCCGGCCAAATCCTTGATTGTTTGGTCATTTTGATTGCATGTACAAGTTGTTGATAACCTGTAGTTTAAATCTGGAAAGTTTGGTGGCCTGAGGTGGCCAGAATCGTGTTCTTCAGCCACACTCCGGCGAATCGACGGTGACCACTGCAAAATTGCAGTTTGGTCCCCGTAGTTTTAAAGAAGATACAATTTAGTCCCTGAGGTTTCCAGAATTTTCATATTTTGGATTTCTGTTTTAATTTTTTTTTTAAATCATATTTCATATTTATTTTAATTACAAAAATTCGATTTTAATTATTAAAAAAATTAAAAATTATTATTTTAATTCCAAAAATTATTTTTATTTCAAAAATAAATCTGAATTAATTAGTTAATTAATTTTCGTTGATAATTAATAAGTTAATTGGTCAATTAATTTGGAAATTAATTGATTAATTGATTTAATTAATTATTAATTAATTTAAATTTAAATATTTAATTAGATTTAATTATTTATTTTGATTTAAATATTATTTTAAATTGGTTTCAAGGCTCGATAATTATTATAAAATTATTTTAAAGCCAGATTCGGGCAATCGAACCCTGTTTACTGTTATAAAATGATTCAACGGCCCGTTTTAATTCCGAAAAATGTTTAAAAATTTGTATTAAATATCCGAAAAATCATTTTAACATCAAATAATCTTTGAAAAAGTATTTTCATTGAATACCTTACGTGCTATGTGTTATATGTGAACTGATTGATGTGTTATATACATATATATGTATTGTTTGACTGTTTTAATCTTAACTTTCAATCCGTAAATCGGATTTGGGTGAAATGAAGGGTAGATAGAAGCTTATATCGAATAGAATCAAGCGACATGAGTATTAATTGATAATTGTGATATTTGAGCAAAAGAGGCAAGGCGTAGGAAAGGGAAGAAAGTAATCGGAGAATAGGAGATAGTGATTGAAACCCAGTGAAGTGTTAGCAAGTTAAGATAAAGCAAGTATTCTGAACCTTCTCAAGATATGTTGCGGATAATTGATAATTCTATTTTATATTGCAGGTGCTCTGAAGCACTGAATCCTAAACCTTGATTCCAGTTATTGATCTGTGAGCCGTAAGCCTTATTCTTTCTGAATCATTGATTATCGGATACCCAAATACAAACTACGGATATACGATACTACTCCATAAATTCATACAAGCGAATACCAATCATTGAACCGAAATTGTTTAACATTCAAGCCTTTATACCTTATACCTTGGAAGACTAATTTATATAACCATGAGACTTTGATTCTTTTATTGACCAATTCTTATACTGGCTAATTGCCAACCTTTGTAATTGCCATGTTGTTCCCTTGTGAAGATTGTGAACCATCTTACGCTTGAAACTCAATGTTGTTTATGATTCTATTTTTTGCTTTACATTGTTTATATTGTTATTATGATAGAATTGGATTATTTTATAAAATATGGACCGGATTCGTGGTCAGACCAGATTGGTGGTCAAGTTAGGCCAATGTGTACCTTGGATCCAGTAATTAGAGCAGAGTTGTGTGCCTTGCTCGGGGTTAGTGCGTGACTGATCAACAGCCTAACCTTGGTTTTTAAAATGAAAATTAAATGTCCAATTCTAAATCATTGCTTAGCCATAAACTTGGTACCTTTAATTATTTCACTTGATCATTATTTAATCTCAGTATTTTTCAAAGTAACTTGCTGAGCTAGTTAGCTCATTTGTGCGACTCTATTTATGTTCTTTTCCAGTTAAGAAGGAACCTGTTGGTAGCGAGGATCCCTAGTCAAGTGTGCGAGCTAGGATTTCAGGTTAAGAGGAATAAGCTAGCTGAAGAATTTTGTGATAGTTTAAGTTTGAGAAGTTGTAAGAATGTTTAATATTCAGTTGTAAGTTTGAATAGTTGGGATTTGGACGTTTGTAATATAAGTGTGTGTGTGTGTGGCTTGTGTGCATACTTTAACCTATTGTGATCCGTGGATGTTGGTAAGTAGGGTCATTGCATATTATTATTATCTTTATTATTGTTATAGGAAGGTTTATATATATGGTGTGTGTGTGTGTTGTGGACCCTAAACTTCTGACCCGGGTTTGGAGGGTGCCACAACAAAGAAAATCAAGCATACAGGAATATGCTTAGAATATCTGGAAGGAACAGATGGAGGAGTACAAATATGAAGATGTTATATGAAAGAGCAAAAATTCCAGTAATTAGAATATCTTATGTTGTTTTATGGTTTTATAAAAGATTTATGGATTTAATAAAAAAATCCGAGTATTTATAAACTATTTTTTATAATCGGGAACCAACCGACTTTCCCCGTTTTTACGTTTTTACAATCTGAAACTCTTCCGAGAATTCCTTTCTAACCAAATTGCAATATTCCGAGCATTTTCCATGTTTTGACTTTTTTGATCTGGCGTACGGTTTTCCCCGTGCGGGTCCTGGCGCAATATTTTCGATACCAAATTCGTTTCGGTAAATCAATAAAACCCGTATTTTCGAGAAACGGGATCTTTTTATTAAACTATTATAATTATCATCTCATAGTACGTGTAACCAAAGCGTTGAGACTAAGACCGCAGTACAAAATTTATAGATTTGGACAATAATTCTCAAATAGGTACCGTTTTGGATCTATTTTCTCAAATAAACGTAATATTTTATATCCGGTATGATCCAACGGGGGTACCAATATTCCGTAAATATTAATAGCCCTTATCGTATTTTATTTTGTACAGAAAATTATTTGTAGTCAATAATTATATAATTTTGTAGAGAAAAACAGTATATTCATGTAAGTTTCTGAGAATCAAACCTTAATTTCAAGGCGTTACCGGAATCCATTGGAGAAGCTCGAGTAGTCAAATCAAATCCTTTGAAACCTACTTTCAGATTCCAGAACAGGTTTTACTGCAGAATCAAAGGTTTTTTTTTCTATATTTTTATTTAATTTCGAATTATTTTGAATTACAATATAAATTTTTGATCGAGAGATTGTTTGTATGATTTGATGATTGCACGTTTTAGAGCTCTTCTTCCTGATGATTTTGATATATTATATGACTGATTTGGAGTTCAATAACATGCTCAAATCTGTGTTTTAATTTCGAATTCAAGAATTAGGGTTTATAACCCGTTTGAATGTTCTTAATTGAATTGGGGGGTTTCTTCCCCAGGGGTTATTAGATGATTTGAATGATTGGGTTGTATTCCTGATTAAATTTGCAATCGATTCATGTATAGCATGGTAACAGACGATTCCTGGTTTGCTCAAATCGAGTTTCTTGCTCTTTCTCCGGCCAAATCCTTGAGTGTTTGGTCGTTTTGATTGCATGTACAAGTTGCTGGTAGCCTGTAGTTTAAATCTGGAAAGTTTGGTGGCCTGAGGTGGCCGGAATAGTGTTCTCCGACCACACTCTGGCTGTGACGGCCTCAACTCCGGGGTCAGGAGTTGACGTCACCAACAACAATTATAATAAACATGATATAATCCAAATCATTAATTATACGCAATCACGACCCCTTTACCAAAACCTTTTCCAAGTTTAAGTATGATTTACGTTACATCTATTACAGCACCGACTTATATAAGCCATCCTGACTCAACTAACTGAATACAGCAACTCAATAGACCATCTTTGGTCCAACACAACCACCTCAGAGGAGCCTGACGCGGAAGAAACTGGAATCCTGCTCTATTTATCGTGGAAGAATCTCCTAGGAATCTGCAATACATATATAAAACATTCTGCAATGGTAAGCAATCAATTGCCCAGCAGTACCACTATATGAATAACAAGTAAAATAATTCACAATAAAACAGTTATGGGAACAGAATTCATAGTTCGTTAGAAACAAGTACAACATGTATAAACTGGATATCAAAAGTAGCATGCTCTGTAAAACAAAATCAATAGTTGTGTGATGTGCATAAATACCAGAGTTAAACTTTTAGCATGCTATTTTAATCAACTAACTAAATAATTTCAAACAGTCAAATTCTATGCATTGTTTGCCCTCAATCAACTAACTGAATCATCGAGGAAGGAAACAATGTTTAAATAAAAATTTACAAATAAGGAGGGGAGAATCTGATTTGTACTGAGATCAGCAGAACCCTGTGCTGCTTACTCCCATTCTTAACTTTCTCACAGGGAAAATAAGCAACTTATAGAATAGGAAACAATTACTCTGAAAACAAAATATATTTTAAGAAGAGCATGCCAGGGTTCAAGATATAAACAGCATATTTGATACCCATACTTCATGAAACTTGACTACCATAAAAGCCACCAACTATTACCATACTATCCGAACTCACCGAGGTCACACACTCGGTCCAGTAACATTCTTTGACATAGAAAATGCAATATTTAGAAATAACTTTGGCGTGTGTTTAACTGACACATCAAGGCCCGCTCAACACTGAACTCTCGCAATCAGACTCGTTTTCTCGAGAGGAATATCTAAACCTCTATCGGTATTGCCAACGGTACATATATACATGGGAGACCTATCAAAAGCTACGGCAATTCCCGCCAATCCTTAACAGGCGTCAGGGTTTCGCCTTCGAAACCCTCGAATGAACTCATAGACTCGCTCCTCTGATTGAGTTGCTGACTCACATCTATATATAAACCTTCCTATACTCTTTTGACTCCACTCCTAACCTAAATCAGGGACTCAAACCTGTAGCTCTGATACCAATTGTGATGGCCTCAACTCCGGGGTCAGGAGTTAACGTCACCAACAACCATTATAATAAACATGATATAATTCAAATCTTTAATTATACGCAATCACGACCCCTTTACCAAGACCTTTTCCAGGTTTAGGTATGATTTAGGTTACATCTATTACAACACCGACTGACATAAGCCATCCTGACTCAACTAACTTAATTCAGCAACTCAATAGACCATCTTTTGTCCAACACAACCACCCCAGAGGAGCCTGACACGGAAGAAACTGGAATCCTGCCCTGACGATCGCGGAAGAATCTCCTAGGCATCTACAATACATATATAAAACATTCTGCAAGGGTGAGCAATCAATTGCCCAGCAATACCACTATATGAATAACAAGTAAAACAATTCACAATAAAACATTTATAGGAATAGAATTCATAGTTCGTTAGAAAACCAGTACAACATGTATAAACTGGATGTCAAAACTAGCATGCTTTGTAAAATAAAATCAATAGTCATGTGATGTGCATAAATACCAGAGTTAAACTTTTAGCATGATATTTCCATTTCCAAATCTTCCATTCCATTACAGGAACCATAAAACCACAATCAGATATATATTGAATGTTATCTAGGGACGGTTGATCAGGCGTCCACACAAATTATCTAGGATAGTTGGCCGGTCTATCACACAAAATGTCTAGGAAAGCTGATCGGGCTTTTACACAAAATAACCGGATCCGTAGAGACTATCTAGGTCTCTGATTAACTATGCTGGACTAATCGGTTATGTAATGCGCGCAACCGAATTAGCCACTTACGCAACGTTATCCAATATCTGATTCATTTTATCTAGTATTCAAATCCACTTTTACCTATCTCTTTTCCAAACAATTTTATCACAACACACTATTCAAAACTTCCTTTCATTTTAATCTCATTTTAGAGATAGGTACTTTCAGAAGTTACTTTTCCCCAAAAATATATTAAACAACATTTTCAAATACAGGGGATACGTAACTTAAAACGTTTATGTTCCATTACGAGATTAAAATAACAGCTATTCATATATACTGAACCATAAATGAATGGTCAGGGGAACTTGCCTTGCAGAGCCTATAACTATCACTGACTGATTTTGGATTAACTCGGATCCTTGACTTTATCACCTTACTATCAGACTATCCTGGATCCGACATAAACGCTCAGGTCCTTCTCTTGGAACCTCGCTGCGTTTGTCGACTGATCAATAGGTTATCTTTAGTTCGATATCAATTCTTGAGTCCTTCGACTAGAACCTATAGAGTCGAAATACTCTAGGTTAGACGTCCAGGTATGCATGACATATCTTCAATAACAAACCTACCTATTCGAAATCAAATCCTGACTCATATGTATATGTACTATTATAATACATACAACAATCAGGGTTCACATATTCAAAACTCGACTTCGATGTTCATTTTCGGAAAACGCATATACTCGCCATTTTAGGAAATAAGTTGTCAGTTATATTTTACAAAATATTTATTTATAATTATATAACTACTTATATTCGACTAGTAGTTTCGATATTTTTCAGGATACGCTCCCGAAAATCGGGCAGCGTCTCCTTTGTTTATCGGACTACCAGTCGAATACAATTTACGTCAATTCACAACCAATCAATTCAGTCCAAACCAACCACGTAATCCAGCCAACCTCGCAACCGGATATTTAACTATTACATTTATTTATTTATTTCGAACATTAAAGAATAATTTATAAATCATTATTTGGCTCAAGAATCATCATTGCCAATAATCTGTTGGCTCAACGAGTTCATTGCCGACGGCAGCATAACTCCGACGGTGCCCTCACGGGTCTCGAGTCAGAGCTTCACCGATATTTTCAAACCGAATTATTTATTCGATTATCAATTCATAAAATCACACAAGTTCCCGTAGCATCAACAAGGAATTCGAATACAAGCTTCAAATTTCAGAGAAACACAAGGCTGCAGACCACACAAAAATTAATCAATGATACTTACATAAACACACGTTTGGGTGTATATATATATAACTGATAAATCGAGACTAAGCTGCGAAGAATAAATAGAACCGGGGCGGCGGGGAGTTCGCTGAAACCGATGACTTACCGGAATAGATAGAGATGGCGGTGACTGAAAGAAAGGGGGGGGAGAAGCGGGGGGAAAGGACAGTAGTACAGGGGAGGAGAGGAGATCGAGAGAGGTTTGATCGTGAGAGATTTCTGAGAGATGAAGTTGAAAGAGAGAAAAATGGCAGGGCGGTCTGTGTGGGTTTTTTTATTTATTTATTATATCCTCTGAAATGAGCAATTGACAAGAAGCATTTACACTCTGAAAGTCCAGCGCGTGTCCCTGGATTGGTGATAATCTGCTTATTGACTCGAGTATTTGTACCTTATCGAACAATTCTGTGGTCGAAATTATTCGAAAAATGACCACTTACAAAAATTCTCAGAATAATAAAATACTAAGAATCTAAAATTTTCCGAATTTAATAAGCATTTTTGAAACGAGCATCGGACTCGCGTTTTACAATTAAACGAACAAAAGTGTGGGTAAATATGATCCGAAAAATTTCCAAAATAGTTTTAAAATGTTAGAAATATCCCGGAGTAAATAAAAACGAAATTTTCAAAATTTTAAAATACTTTCTGAAATGCAGTTTATACCCGCTTTTAACAATTAAACGAAACAACGCGCGGGTGAAATTAATCCCAAAAATTTCCAAAGTAATTTTAAAATTCTTGAAATATTCCAAACTTAATAAAATATGAATTTCTTAATTTTTGAAACATTTCTGATTTTAATATCGAATTTACAATAAAATATAATCAAAAAATCACACAGGACTAAATAATTGATGAAATATCAATTTCTAAATTTTATAAAATCCTAAAAATATTATTGAAATTGAAAAATCATAAACCTAATTTTAGAGACAATCCAAATATTTATGGAGTAAAAATGTAATAAAATCACCTTTAAAAATGAAACTGAACAATATAACACAATATTTAACTACACATTCCAATCATTTACATCGATAAATCAAAGACAAATAGTATATATCAACATACTGCTGCCAACACCAAGATACATATGTTATTTAATTAATTATTCAATAATTACACTCTTAATAACACATAAATACAAGTCGTTATATCCTTCCCCCTTAAAAAGATTATGTTCCCGGAATCTGATTTAATTAAATAAGTGAGGATATTTGTCAAGCATATCTGATTCTAACTTCCAAGTAGACTATTCTACTCGCGAATTTATACAAAGCATACTTACTATAGATATAAATTTCATTCTTAAGGACTCACTCATAACGATCTAAGATTTGGGTCGATCACTCCATGTAGAATAAGTTTGGATGAGAGCCCATTGGCTCCTAATCAACGACTCGATTCAAATAAAAAACATATCACTTTAATATTGTCACGAAGAACACACTATAAATTTACGGCAACTGCAGCTGCAATACTAACTCACGTGCATCTTTATCTATCTTCCTCAATACCTCGAATGATTTCATATATTTAGGACTCAACTCGCCCCTTCTAATCATACCTAACCAATCTCTTCCGAGATGAAACTTTTGTCAATAGCCATGATCCTATTTCTACGTTCATACTCTTTCGATGCAGATCCATCTTCTTTCTTTGTCTATTCCGAGCTGCTGCAACTCTTTTCCAAATCAACACCACTACATCCTGGGTGTACTGCATTAATTCAGGTCCTAACAACATTTCTGCTCTCACTTTCTCTTAATAGTGTGGGGAACCACACTTAGGTCCATACAAGGCTTTGCAAGGTAGCATTCCCCTACTAACATGATAACAATTAATATATAATAGCTCAATCAATGGTAGATAATTGCCTCAGTTTCCTTTTTGATCCAAAATATATACTCTCTATATATCTTATATGTAACACCCCCGGATCCGGGGTCGGGGATCCGGGTCGTCACGGTCTTTCTTTCCACAATATCACTTCACTTAATTAATAATAAATAACCTTATGCTGTGACCCCACACTAACACACACCACAACCCGTTATAGTCTCAGAGATGAAATTGAAATAAGTACAAGTCTTTGAATCCACAATTTAAAAGTTATTACAACCCAAAATGATTACTTAATAAGTTTACAATTAATTGCCATTATCTACCACAAGTTATAATTATACATAATTGATTCTCAAAAGTAGATGGTCTGATCTACAATAGATCTACCTCTGCAGCTATAGCAGCTACAACATCAACGGGAAGACGTGGGACACTTCCCATGTGCTTGCGCTGGGTCTGCTTGAGTCTGGCCATCCTTCCTAACTGTTGTTGTGTGATGAAGAAATAAAGCAAGAGTGAGCTTTACAGCTCGCAAGATAATATATAGTGTAATCAATAATGCAAGTATCTAATAGATAACTTACTGAAAACCTTTATCAAAAGTAAGATAATTACTTACTGGATATAAGCTTAAGGGAAGATGAAGTTACCAAATACTTCACTATACTTATATCATTTATAAGGCTACTTGAACTACCACTGTTCAAAGTATTATAGGTTTAAAAAAAAGGTCATCCCATAGATGAGACCACAAGTTAAGACTTGAATAGATTCAATCTTTGAAATATTATTGAATGAAATAAAGTTACGAGATACTTTATTTAGTCCCGATATATATCCACATATATATCTCTTAAACATTTCCTGGAACCTCTGTTATGTAAAGTATGAACAGAGTTTGTAACATCCAATGAATTTTGGAAAGGAAAAGAATTTTGGCATAAACCCGATATCTTGCTGATCAGGCAAAGATACCAATAAGTAACCTTTTCTACTAGTAGATGGATGAATCCCCCACCGGTCATCACCCTGGCCACATAAGGACCTTGTGCTGGACCGCCACCCGGCCTTTTATGCGTTGATGGACTGCCACCCAGCCACTTACACTTTGATAGACCGTACCCCGGCCTATCGCTTATGCCGACTCAATTAGATGGGCTTACTTCCCGAACATTGGGTAAGTAATCAATTCATTTGTTTTCTCAAATCAGCAACCACGTTGCGAATGTAAAATGCACCACAGAGCTGGATCCCCCAGGTTTTGAGCGAGTATTTAAATCCCCTTTGAAAGGAAGATCTTAAATATAAAAATGAGTTTTGGGATCCGCTTTAACTTTTAAAAATTATTTTGAAGACTCGAAAACACTTTAAAGAGTGTTTGGAGTAATGCTGATTTAATGAAGTAAATCAGTCCCAATATATTAGAAAATATCTGAATATTATTATTTAAATAATATTCTCATAAAGATAATCCTTATAAAAATAATCGAAGTAGAAGTTTTAAAACTTATACTTGAAATGGATATTAAATAACCAAAGATATACTTATATGAAAGTACTATCTTTATTTGAATAATCGAAAATAAGTTTGATTATCGAAACATTATTCTTTAATAAAATAAAGAATATTATTAAATAATAAGTGGAGTCATAATACCTCGAATGAATACTATACATAATATTCATTAAATAAAATAAACGGAGTCATACATCCTCCAATGAATATCCAATTAATAATCATTAAATATAATAAACAGAGTCATAAGTCCTTGAATTAATATTCAAATAATATTCAATAATAAAATAAAGGAGTCATAAGTCCTCGGATGAATATTCAAATAATATTCATTAAATAAAATAAAGTTATCGAATAAACCTTATTCGATTAATAGTTTGGGAAGCTATAACCATATATATATAAATATATATATATATATATATAAAATCTACTCGGGATCCTCGACTCCCGGTTTTAGAAAATATTTTCACCTTTGGGTCCCTATACTAAGGGTATATGCAAATTACCGCTATTCTCTAGCATAGGTATTATCAACTGAACCAACAGATATATATGGCAAGAATACGAAACAGGCATGCATATATATACCATATCAGCATGCTTCAATATATCGCAACATTTGCTAATTAACCAACATGCATCTATCGCAAGATAATGCATATACACATATACATCACAACTACAGTATAACGGATAGAAAACTTGCCTTAGCGACTGGGGGTGATAAAAGGCTCGGGACGAGTCTGGTAACCTATAAACAACAAGTAAGTTGGAATTAAACCAAAGTCACTTGTAAATCTATACTTTAACTAACTTAGATTCTAACGCTTGTTTTGCGCTTACTGATTCTCTTAAGTCACTCGAGTACCCTCAGCTCCACCATTTTTAATAAATTAACCATTACGAGTTTTAAGGCAATTCTTTCGCGGGTGTCTTACCAACTGCCTAACACACTTACCATAATTGTTTCATACATTAATTAACCCTTTTTGGTCTTTAACCTATGTTTCAAAGTAAGGCGAGGGGAAAAGTTTCGTTCGCGAAACGCCGTTACTTGAAACGGTCGTTTCTCCTAAACCGTGCATCAGAATCGAACGAACTACATATCAAAACGAAGCTCGTAACATGAGCTATCTAAACATGGAAATGGTAAATATCTAGCAGGAGGTGCTCGGGTCCTACTGTTATGAACAAAAGCAGTCTAAAGTAAATCGGACATTATGACGGCTATATTTACGCGATTTCCCAATTTTAAACCATTCAAAAACCATCACAATTCAACCTCAACCCATTCATACAACCAAAGTCCATCCTTATCACATAATAACAGCCCCATTCAATTCAATATTAACATTCATACTTATGCCTAAGCTTGAATTTAACTATACTTAAGTTCTTTTAACTAAAACAACAAGATTCACCATTCCATTTCACTACCACTCCAACCCAAACTCTAAACCACAAGCATTAAGCTACTATATCACCATAATAATTAAAATCATCTTATTATACAAAGGAATCTAGGGTTTGGAGATGATATACCTTCCTTGAAGTGGTGGGAGTAGCTAGGAAGCCTTAAGAAGCCTTGAGAAGTCTTAGGGATGCTTGGATCTTACAGGAAAACAAGAAAAATTCAAGTTAAAAACTTTGAAATCACTATTCATTGTCTTCTTCATTGATTTATTGAAGAAGATTGAGAATGAATGGGGTGCTTAAACTCATGATATAGCCATAACTATGCATAAGGATGATTAGGGAATTATCTTACCAATTTAGGAAGCTTGGATCTTGGATTTTGAAAATTTTTCCCTTTGAAATGCCAAAAAGCCGAGAGCAAGTTCTTGGTGAAGAGAAATAGATTTTTGTTTTGGTGAAAAATGATTTGTTTTGGCTTGGTTGATTTGGTTTTGTTTTTGTTTTGGTAAATTACCTATTTGCCCCTGATTTTGTGTGGTTAATAATCCACCACATTTCCTTCCTTACCATGTCATGCTTATGTCATGCTATGATGTCATCTTTCCCTCCTTGTCCTCTTCTCATTGGTTGGGTGACATCATCCCCACTAATCTCTTTGATTAACTTCCTAATTGTTTACCTAATGACCGCTGATCTGTTATACGGTTCGCTTAACTTTCGTTTTCGTTTATCGTTTGAGGGATCATACCCGGGATCTTATTACTTAGGTTCCCTTAACCTTTCTCAATATATTATATTCCTTTTATGATCCTCTCTTATAATCCTTTAATTTAAATCCTTTTTATCCTGTTACCTTATACTCAATTCTTTCTGTATCTAGTGGATTTCCGGGAAAAATCAAAGTGTTCGGAATTGGATTCTGGTGATCTTTACATACACTTATATACCATGTAGAGTACTAATAAAATCTCAGAATATCCATAACAGAACCCCTACATAATGTGGCATGAAAAGTTTTCTCATTCAGGTAAAACACTATTCATAAAGGTTACAAAAAGTTCAAAATTTTGGGGGTTATTACAGTCTCCCCTCCTTAAAAGGATTCCGTCCCGGAATCAAATAGAAAACAAATGGGGGTACTTTTCTAGCATCGCACTCTCTAGTTCCCAAGTTGATTCTTCCATATTATAATTCTGCCATAGTACTCTGACTAGCTTGATCACTTTGTTCCGAAGCACCTGCTCCTTCTTATCTATAATCCTTACTGGCTTCTCCACGTAAGTCAGATCTGGTTGCATATCCACCTGCTCGTATTCCACTATGTGTCTGGCATCCCGATGATACTTCCTTAGCATTGACACATGGAACACATTATGAACTTGTTGCAAGTTAGGGGGTAAGGCTAGCTCGTAAGCTAACTTTCCAATCCGTCTTAATATCTCAAAAGGTCCAATGTATCTTGGGCTTAGTTTTTCTTTCTTTCCAAATCTCATTAATCCCTTCCAAGGGGATACCATTAGCAGTACTAAGTCCCCGACTTCATATTCCTTATCCTTTCGGGCTAGGTCTGCATATTTCTTCTGTCTGTCTTGGGCTGCTACAAGCCGTCCTCTGATAAGATCCACTAAGTTTTTGGTCCTTTGGACCACTTCGGGTCCGAGCATCTTCCGCTCTCCTACTTCATCCCAGTATAAGGGAGATCGACACCTTCTTCCGTACAGGGCCTCATAAGCCGGCATTCCGATGCTAGCATGAAAGCTATTGTTATAAGAAAACTCGATCAACGGCAAGTGATCATCCCAACTTCCTTTAAGGTCTATTGCACAGACTCTCAATATATCTTCTAGTGTCTGGATGGTCCTTTCACTCTGCCCATCCGTCTGGGGATGGTACGCGGTACACATATTTAACTTGGTCCCCGCACATTCTTGAAAGCTCCTCCAAAATCTGGAGTTGAACCTTGGGTCTCGGTCTGAGACAATGGACGCTGGGACTCCATGTCGCGTCACTATTTCCTTAAGGTAAATGTCCACCAGTCTATCGACTGTGTATCTCTCATTGATAGGAATGAAATGGGCTGACTTTGTCAGTCGGTCTATAATTACCCATATGGCGTCATGATTGGCTTTCGTCCTTGGCAAGCCTACAACAAAATCCATCGCTATATGTTCCCATTTCCATTCGGGAATCTCCAGGGGTCGTAAAAGTCCACTGGGTCTCTGGTGCTCTGCCTTTACTCTTTGGCAAGTCAAACATTTGTTTACCCATTCTGCTACGTCCCTCTTCATGTTGGGCCACCAGTAATATTCCTTCAAATCCCTATACATCTTGGTACTTCCCGGGTGAATGGAATACCTTAAACTATGGCTTTCATCCAAAATCTCATCTTTAAGTTCTTGAACATTCGGAATCCAAATCCGGTAGGAGTACCTCATTATCCCTTTATCATCTTTCTCAGTATGGAGCTCCTCTCCAGTCATTGACTCTCTGCCTTCATTCATTATTTTCTCTTGGCACAATCTGATCTTTTCCAATAACTCTGGCTGCATTGAGATCTCAAAAAGCTTTTCAGTTCCGGTTCCGGTTACCTTTACTTCTATTTCCATTCTCTCAAAATCCCTTATCAATTCTTCCGAAGTCGTTATCATTCTGAGTCTTTCCTTTCTACTAAGGGCGTCAGCCACCACATTGGCTTTCCCCGAATGATAGAGAATCTCACAATCATAGTCCTTGATTAGTTCTAACCATCTCCTCTGGCGCATGTTGAGCTCTTTCTGCGTAAATATGTACTTAGGCTCTTATGGTCTGTGAAAATCTCGCACTTCTCTCCATAAAAGTAGTGCCTCCAAATTTTTAAGGCAAATACTATTGCCGCGAGCTCAAGGTCATGAGTAGGATATCTAATCTCGTATTCCTTCAGTTGTCTCGATGCATACGCAATCACTCTACCGTGCTGCATAAGCACACACCCTAATCCTTTGTGCGACGCGTCATTATATATTACAAAATCTCCTTTTCCGTCCGGCAATGCCAACACTGGGGCTGTTACCAACCTTTTCTTTAATTCTTGAAAACTGTTCTCGTATTTCTCCGTCCATTCAAACTTCTCTGTCTTACGAGTAAGTCGTGTCAAAGGGGCTGCGATCTTCGCAAAGTCCTGCACAAACCTACGATAGTAGCCGGCCAATCCTATGAAACTCCTTACCTCTGTGGGTGTGGTTGGCCTTTCCTAATTTGAGACCGCCTCTATCTTGGAGGGGTCGACCAATACTCCTTCTTTATTGATCACATGTCCTAAAAACTGTACTTCATTCCGCCAGAATTCACACTTCGAGAATTTGGCATACAACTGCTCCTCTCTGAGTATTCCTAGAGCTATCCTCAAATGCTCTGCATGTTCTGCCTCAGTCCTTGAGTAGATCAAAATATCATCGATAAAAACTATCACACACTTGTCCAAGTACTTCTTAAATACTCTATTCATTAAATCCATGAAAGCCGCTGGGGCGTTGGTTAATCCAAAGTACATTACCAAGAACTCATAATGCCCATACCTGGTACGGATCGCTGTCTTGGAAATATCTTCGGGTTTAATCTTTAGTTGGTGATATCCAGTTCTCAGGTCAATCTTGGAAAAATAAACAGCATCCTTTAGCTGGTCAAACAGATCGTCTATCCTAGGTAATGGGTACCTGTTCTTTATGGTTAGCTTGTTCAACTCTCGATAGTCGATGCACAGCCTCATGCTCCCATCTTTCTTCTTAACAAATAAAACTGGTGCTCCCCACGGAGACACACTGGGTCTTATCATACCCTTATCCAAGAGTTCCTGCAATTAGATAGCTAATTCCTTCATTTCTAACAGGGCTAACCGGTAAGGTGCTTTTGAAACTGGCGCCGTTCCGGGGGCCAATTCAATAGCAAATTCAATCACTCTATCGGGTGGTAATCCCGGAAGGTCTTGTGGGAATACATCTTCAAATTCGTTGACTACTGGAATATCTTGTAAGTTGGGCACCTCCTTCTGTGTGTCCACCACATAGGCTAGGTAGACCTCATTTCCTTTTCGTAGCATCCTTCTGGCCTGGGCCATAGTCAAAAATTTCTACGTCTGCCTCTTTCCTCTAAATATAACTTCTTTCTTCCCTAGGATATTTAGCTTACTTTCTTCCCTTTACAGTCTATCTGAGCATCATTGCTAGATAGCCAGTCCATTCTCAAAATTACATCAAACTCCCCTAATTTAAAAGGAATTAGATCAACACTAAAAGATTGCTCCCCTATGCCTATCTCACAGGCGGGGTGAATCTGGTTAACAGGAATAATTTCATGATTGGCTATTTCTACTTGTAAGGGTTCTATCAAGGGTTCAGCTTTAAGTCTTAATTTACGTGCAAAGTCCCTTGATATAAAAGATATAATTGCTCCCGAATCAAATAAAATGTTTGTACTGACTGAATTTAGAGAAAGGGTACCTGCTATCACATCTGAATCTTTTATAGCATTCTGGACTGTCATGTTGAAAGTCCTTGCGGTAGGTGGCTTATTAGAAGCAGCCCTGCTTGCTCCCGAAGCTGCTGGTTTGTTCATTGGGCATTCCCTCTTCCAATGACCCGGGTGTCCACACTGATGAAAAGTGGTGGTTGGGCGGGTAATGGGGGTTGGCGAAGTGCACTTGTCCGAATAGTGACCCTCTCGACCACACTTGAAGCAGATTACCGGCTTTCCTTTACATTCCCCAGAATGCATCCTTCCATAAGTGTTACAGGCTGACAATGGGGGTCGAGACTGGTTGGAATAGGACATTCTTGACTTCTGGCCACTCTGGCTCACATTCACGCTCATGGGCCGCTTAAACCCAGTGTTCATTCCCGGTAGGGACACTGCTCCTCGATTAAATCTAGTTGGGAAGCTCCTCCCTGTGGAACCTCCACCTATGCTCATACTTTTCCTCTTTATTCCCTTCTTTTCTCTTTCCTTCTGCATCTGTTCACTTCCAGCTTCTACAATTGTTGCCTTTTGCACCAGAGTGGCATAATCCGTAAGCTCAAGGATTGCCACCCTATTCTGAATCCACGGTTTCAGTCCATGCTGAAACCTCCTAGCTTTCTTTTCCTCGGTGCTCACAAACTCCGGCACAAACCTTGATAACTCAGTAAATTTCGCTTCGTACTCTGCTATAGACAAGTTATTCTGTTTTAGCTCCAAGAACTTGAGCTCCATCTGGTTTTCCATAAACCTCGGGAAATACTTTCCCAGAAACAACTGACTGAATCTCTCCCAGGTTATAATAGCATATGTCTCCATGTTTTTCTTGGCCTCCCACCAGTAGTTAGCCTCTCCTTTCAGAAGGTAGGTAGCAAATACAGTCTTCTGTGCCTCGTCGGTACTCAGAATCTCAAAGAATTTCTCCATTTCCTTTAACCATGCCCTTGCCTCAACTGGGTCGGCTGATCCGTGGAACTCAGGGGGCTTAAGGGACTTAAAAGCCCTGAAAGAGTTTGCCACAGTATTGTTATTTCCTTGAGGGGGTGGGTTGGGTTGACGTTCCAAGTTCTGCCTTAGGAGTTGCATGAACTGGCCCATGGGATCCATGCCTGGGTTTGGTACTGGTTGCTCAACCTCAGTTTCTCCTTCTTCAGCCTCTATCTCAAATCCCTCAACATCATATGTTTCCTCTTCCTCTTCATACAGGGAGTCATCCTGTTCCACATAATCCTCATCTTCCTCTTCACTATGTTCCTTGTTTCTATTGTCCTGATTATGGCTTCCCTGGTCCTCAGATCCAGGGTTCGCCCTAGTTCCAATCTTTCTTGGCAGCATAATACTGATAATAAAAAAAATTATTGGGAAATTCAATGTTAGGTCACAATCATATACAACATTGTGCCTTGCACAGCTCTATAATGGGGAGAACGTATCTCACAATTCTATTATTTTATGACAGTTCTAATACGAAGTGCAGTAATAATAATGATAAAAACAGTGACCTCGTCACTAAGGAACTGAACCGAAAGGAAACAAATATATACATAATGCGAGAAATACATAGTTTGATCTGGTCAAAAGTACAATAGTGCTACAGCCATCTGTCCCAAAAGTGATACACAAGAGTCTATCTGTCTAGTCAGAAAAAGGGATGCTATATACAAGTCAACTATCCCGGAAAATTGGCTCTTACTAAGGCCTCGGCTAACTAGACAACTAGACTATCCCATCGTCGGTCCCGAATCACACACCAGAGCGGGTCAGCTCCCATACCCTTTCCATCGCACGACGGAAGATATAGTCGGTCTGCCGCCTGGAGATCCTACCATGCCTGTCCCCCTGGAGAGATCTGAGTCTCGCTTGGGACGTGAGCTCTATCCCCGTCAGCTCCCTCCTCAAGGATCGGGGTATAGCAGCCCTAGTCTCATAAGCTCGGGTACGCCTACCCGCCCTCTCCGCATCCAACTCCCTCCTGGCCTCATCCAGTCGGGCCTCAGCAACAGCCAATCGGGTCCTCAGTACATCCTGCACATAGCTGTGGGCTAACGAAGACTGCCTGAGGGCAGGGTCAAGAGGTGGTGAATCCGGAGCCGCTGGGGGTGCCTCCTCAGTCTGCCTAGGCTCGGAAGTATGGGTCTCTGAGCTGTCATCATAAGGGATCCAAGATAGTGGTGGAGGGGTAGGAGCTCTGACCACCGGAAGTGTGGGTAAAGGGGTACCAGCATACACTACCATAGGTCCAACATGCTCCTCAGCTACTGGGACCTCATCTGGGTCCTCCTCCTCTGGAATAGCAATGACCTCTGTCTCTGACTCCTCTGAGGGGTCCTCCTCATCTGAAATAGCAATGACCTCCGTCTCTGACTCCTCTGAGGGGTCCTCCTCAACATCTAGTAGTGCCTCATCATGCTCACGCTCGAACATCTCAGGGTCCTCTACCTCAGGCGCCTACACATTAAACGAGATAAGTTACTATCATGATACTTATAAGGGTTCCCGTAAGGGTTTTAACTGTCAGCACTACTTTAAGTAGCCCGACCATGAACTTGGCAAGAGTTCTTATTATCTTTTTGAGTTTATTATTATATCGTCGCATCATCTCTGAGGTTTATAACGCTTAGCTCTGATACCATTTCTGTAACACCCCCAGATCCGGGGTCGGGGATCCGGGTCGTCACGGTCTTTTTTTCCACAATATCACTTCACTTAATTAATAATAAATAACCTTATGCTGTGACCCCATACTAACACACACCACAACCCGTTATAGTCTCAGAGATGAAATTGAAATAAGTACAAGTCTTTGAATCCACAATTTAAAAGTTATTACAACCCAAAATGATTACTTAATAAGTTTACAATTAATTGCCATTATCTGCCACAAGTTATAATTATGCATAATTGATTCTCAAAAGTAGATGGTCTGATCTACAATAGATCTACCTCTGCAGCTATAGTATCTACAACAGCAACGGGAAGACGCGGGACGCTTCCCATGCGCTTGCGCTGGGTCTGCTTGAGTCTGGCCATCCTTCCTAACTGTTGTTGTGTGATGAAGAAATAAAGCAAGAGTGAGCCTTACAGCTCGCAAGATAATATATAGTGTAATCAATAATGCAAGTATCTAATAGATAACTTACTGAAAACCTTTATCAAAAGTAAGATAATTACTTACTGGATATAAGCTTAAGGGAAGATGAAGTTACCAAATACTTCACTATACTTATATCATTTATAAGGCTACTTGAACTACCACTGTTCAAAGTATTATAGGTTTAAAAAAAAGGTCATCCCATAGATGAGACCACAAGTTAAGACTTGAATAGATTCAATCTTTGAAATATTATTGAATGAAATAAAGTTACGAGATACTTTATTTAGTCCCGATATATATCCACATATATATCTCTTAAACATTTCCTGGAACCTCTGTTATGTAAAGTATGAACAGAGTTTGTAACATCCAATGAATTTTGGAAAGGAAAAGAATTTTGGCATAAACCCGATATCTTGCTGATCAGGCAAAGATACCAATAAGTAACCTTTTCCACTAGTAGATGGATGAATCCCCCACCGGTCATCACCCTGGCCATATAAGGACCTTGTGCTGGACCGCCACCCGGCCTCTTACGCGTTGATGGACTGCCACCCAGCCACTTACACTTTGATAGACCGTACCCCGGCCTGTCGCTTATGCCGACTCAATTAGATGGGCTTACTTCCCGAACGTTGGGTAAGTAATCAATTCATTTGTTTTCTCAAATCAGCAACCACGTTGCGAATGTAAAATGCACCACAGAGCTGGATCCCCCAGGTTTTGAGCGAGTATTTAAATCCCCTTTGAAAGGAAGATCTTAAATATAAAAATGAGTTTTGGGATCCGCTCTAACTTTTAAAAATCATTTTGAAGACTCGAAAACACTTTAAAGAGTGTTTGGAGTAATGCTGATTTAATGAAGTAAATCAGTCCCAATATATTAGAAAATATCTGAATATTATTATTTAAATAATATTCTCATAAAGATAATCCTTATAAAAATAATCGAAGTAGAAGTTTTAAAACTTATACTTGAAATGGATATTAAATAACCAAAGATATACTTATATGAAAGTACTATCTTTATTTGAATAATCGAAAATAAGTTTGATTATCGAAACATTATTCTTTAATAAAATAAAGAATATTATTAAATAATAAGCAGAGTCATAATACCTCGAATGAATACTATACATAATATTCATTAAATAAAATAAACGGAGTCATACATCCTCCAATGAATATCCAATTAATAATCATTAAATATAATAAACAGAGTCATAAGTCCTCGAATGAATATTCAAATAATATTCAATAATAAAATAAAGGAGTCATAAGTCCTCGGATGAATATTCAAATAATATTCATTAAATAAAATAAAGTTATCGAATAAACCTTATTCGATTAATAGTTTGGGAAGCTATAACCATATATATATAAATATATATATATATATATATATATAAAATCTACACGGGATCCTCGACTCCCGGTTTTAGAAAATGTTTTCACCTTTGGGTCCCTATACTAAGGGTATATGCAAATTACCGCTATTCTCTAGCATAGGTATTATCAACTAAACCAACAGATATATATGGCAAGAATACGAAACAGGCATGCATATATATACCATATCAGCATGCTTCAATATATCGCAATATTTGCTAATTAACCAACATGCATCTATCGCAAGATAATGCATATACACATATACATCACAACAACAGTATAACGGATAGAAAACTTGCCTGAGCGACTGGGGGTCATAAAAGGCTCGGGACGAGTCTGGTAACCTATAAACAACAAGTAAGTTGGAATTAAACCAAAGTCACTTGTAAATCTATACTTTAACTAACTTAGATTGTAACGCTTATTTTGCGCTTACTGATTCTCTTAAGTCACTCGAGTACCCTCGGCTCCACCATTTTTAATAAATTAACCATTACGAGTTTTAAGGCGATTCTTTCGCGGGTGTCTTACCAACTGCCTAACACACTTACCATAATTGTTTCATACATTAATTAACCCTTTTTGGTCTTTAACCTATGTTTCAAAGTAAGGCGAGGGGAAAAGTTTCATTTTCGAAACACCGTTACTTGAAACGGTCGTTTCTCCTAAACCGTGCATCGGAATCGAACGAACTACATATCAAAACGAAGCTCGTAACATGAGCTATCTAAACATGGCAATGGTCAATATCTAGAAGGGGGTTCTCGGGTCCTAATGTTATGAACAAAAGCAGTCTAAAGTAAATCGGACATTACGACGGCTATATTTACACGATTTCCCAATTTTAAACCATTCCAAAACCATCACAATTCAACCTCAACCCATTCATACAACCAAAGTCCATCCTTATGACATAATAACAGCCCCAATCAATTCAATATTAACATTTATACTTATGCCTAAGCTTGAATTTTACTATACTTAAGTTCTTTTAACCAAAACAACAAGATTCACCATTCCATTTCACTACCACTCCAACCCAAACTCTAAACCACAAGCATTAAGCTACTATATCACCATAATAATCAAAATCATCTTATTATACAAAGGAATCTAGGGTTTGGAGATGATATACCTTCCTTGAAGTGGTGGGAGTAGCTAGGAAGCCTTAAGAAGCCTTGAGAAGTCTTAGGGATGCTTGGATCTTAAAGGAAAACAAGAAAAATTCAAGTTAAAACTTTGAAATCACTATTCATTGTCTTCTTCATTGATTTATTGAAGAAGATTGAGAATGAATGGGGTGCTTAAACTCATGATATAGCCATAACTATGCATAAGGATGATTAGGGAATTATCTTACCAATTTAGGAAGCTTGGATCTTGGATTTTGAAAATTTTTCCCTTTGAAATGCCAAAAAGCCGAGAGCAAGTTCTTGGTGAAGAGAAATAGATTTTTGTTTTGGTGAAAAATGATTTGTTTTGGCTTGGTTGATTTGGTTTTGTTTTTGTTTTGGTAAATTACCTATTTGCCCCTGATTTTGTGTGGTTAATAATCCACCACATTTCCTTCCTTCCCATGTCATGCTTATGTCATGCTATGATGTCATCTTTCCCTCCTTGTCCTCTTCTCATTGGTTGGGTGACATCATCCCCACTAATCTCTTTGATTAACTTCCTAATTGTTTGCCTAATGACCGCTGATCTGTTATACGGTTCGCTTAACTTTCGTTTTTGTTTATCGTTTGAGGGATCATACCCGGGATCTTATTACTTAGGTTCCCTTAACCTTTCTCAATATATTATATTCCTTTTATGATCCTCTGTTATAATCCTTTAATTTAAATCCTTTTTATCCTGTTACCTTATACTCAATTCTTTCCGTATCTAGTGGATTTCCGGGAAAAATCAAAGTGTTCGGAATTGGATTCTGGTGATCTTTACATACACTTATATACCATGTAGAGTACTAATAAAATCTCAGAATATCCATAACAAAACCCCTACATAGTGTGGCATGAAAAGTGTTCTAATTCAGGTAAAACACTATTCATAAGGGTTACAAAAAGTTCAAAATTTTGGGGGTTATTACATTATATCTTCTGAATCATTCTCTCAGTTTGACCCTTTATCTAAAGATGATAGAAGATACTCACTTTCAACTTAATTTCCAAACATTCGAACACTCCTTACCCATTTCAATCAATTAAGACCGGAAAGTAATCTCATATCTTCACTTCTTCTCACCTTCAGGTATTTGAACTTCACATTCCACTCTTTCCAATTATTTTATTAGTTCCTCAGCGATTTTAATCACATTCAATCCTTTTCTTCTGCACAGTGCATCTGTTACTATATCGGCTTTGCTTAGGTGATTTTTAATGAAAAGATCATAATCCTTTATTTATCTCAACTAAAATTCATACTGGGAAAACTTAGCGTATAGTTACTTCCCTTATAATCTTTGTGGGAAAATCCTTGGCCGTTCTACATAAATTTTCTTAACCTTTGATTAGCTAAGGATTTTATTAATAAATATAATTTGCTTAAGCAAGTACTCCTTATACACTGTATTCTTTTAAATCCTTAGATATAACCGATACACTTGTTACTCCACCTGATATGACCATAACTTGCAATACTCAAAACTTCATCACCTTCCTTCAATAAAGCCACTGGTACACCCCACTGAGATATATCTGGTAAGATCATCTCCCTTTTTTCCATTACTTCTGCAGTTACTTAACTAATTCTTTCATTCCCACTGGCCTCTGAAGAGACTCCAGGGCATTCATTTGTTACCCGAACTTCTTCCAGCTTAGGTACTTTCCTCCTCGTATCTCTACATATGGTGGATCTACCTTATATTCCTGGCTCATTATTTTTTTTCTTGCATGTTTGGAAGAACTTATTATATTACTTCTGCCCCTATAACTTACCTTACTATTGGCTTCTTTACACTTTACAATTCGCTTCTTCTAGGACTTACTCCTTGCCTTACGACAGGACAACCACCCTGTTTCTAAAATCACTTCAAACTCTTCTAGCTCGAGGGGTGTCAGATCAACTGCAACTACATCCAACTTCTAAATACTCAATCTCTTGGTCCTTTTGAAAGTTCTGCCTCTAGCTGTGCTGGATGTTGGCCCTTAGGATGTAGTATCTTGAATAACCGTTTTACAATTCCTTGCAATATGCCCAACCTTTCCACAATTGTGACACCTAACTCCTGGATTTTCTGTATTGAATTTCAACACATAATGACCCTTATGATCACATTTGAAACATTGCACATTCTTTTTGCATGAACCACTATGCCTCCTATCACAGGACTTGCAATCCACTGCTGACTTGACTGACTGAGCTGGAGAAGAAGCAACGGAGACCGTATCAGATCTATTCTGGGAAAAACTCTGTCTCCTAAATCTTTTACTCTTCTTTCGGCCAAACCGATTCTGAAATTCTTCACTGGATTCTCCTTGGTCTGCCTTGTCCATAACACCTTCAGACTTCCTTTTCTTATCACTCTCTTCCTTAACAGCTAACTTCTGGTCACTTTCTATTATAAGGGCGCCCTAAACCATAGAGGAGTATGTCTTGATTTGCAATGCCACAACTCCTCTGTGAATTTCAGGCTTCAACCCTTGTTGAAACCTCCTTGCTTTCTGAATCTCCGTACTTACATATTCAAGAACTAATCGGGCCAATTCTGTAAACTTGGCCTCATACTCCAACACACTTCTTTCATCTTGCTTCAATTCTAGAAACTCAAACTCCATTTGACTCCGCATATAGTCAGGGAAATACTTTTCCAAAAACAACTCAGTAAATCTAGCCCATGGAACGGGGCCTTCTCCTTCTAATGTACGAGTGGATCCCACCAATAATTTGCTTTATTCTTAAGAAAGTAGCTCGCATAATCGGTCATAAAATCATCACTTACTTGCGTGAGGGTAAATGCCTTTTCCATTTCCTTAAGCCAATTTTTGGAAAAAATAGGATCCACTTCGCTCTTGAACTCTGGGGGCTTAAAACACTGAAAGGATTTAAAACTAGTAGTTTGGTTTAGCTCTCCTTGTTGATGTTGTTGCTTCTGAATCTGTTGGATTAACTGCAACTGTTGCTGCTGCTGGGGCAACATGTCTAGAATTTCGTTTATAACTGGACCCTCTGCCATACTGCTACTATTTTCTTTAGAATGGGTAGATTTCTTGGGTGGCATTTTCCTGAAATATAACAGGAAATTTATTCAAAAATATAACGGGAATGTATAACAAAAATATCACCGTTCAAACGATGCACCTGTGTCAGGAAAATGCTGCCCAATCAAAGCACCCATGTCTTTATTCTTAGGATCCATTTATAAAAGATGTCTAGATTAGGAACACTAGCAACAATAGCAACGGTAACAGTAGCAGAATCAACAATAGTGCAGAAAACTGGAATATAAAGGTACTAAACATTATAGCATGCCCTCTCAATATAACAACAACTGAGCAACCTTCCAGCACCATTAAAAATAAGAAACTAAAAAATTCCATATACCGCAAAGCTAGAGAGGCTATACTAGGCACCACCCAAAAAGGGTAAACTGGTAAGTCAAGTTGAACTTAAGAGTCAGAGACTTGGCTAACGCACTAGTCTGAGTTTCAATCAACCATTCCTCCCAAGGCGACTTCTTATCTCTTACAATTGACCTATCTTCCACGGAGCTAACTTTTCTAAAGCTGCAACCTTCAATATCAAATCTTGAATCCTCTCTACTATTTTCATTTCTGAGATAGCTAGCAACCCAATGTAAAACTTCTATTTCCTCCAGACAATCAACTCTTATTTACTTTCAATAACCAGGACTGTCTAATTACAAAAGCTATTGACAATTCACTACCTCGGGACTTCAAATGAAATTTCAAAGTCAAGGAATTAATGATACGGGGAGGACCAGAGAAGAAGATATAGGTATGATTGAGAGAAACCATACAAGTACATAAGATGACCAGTCTTAGTACCGCATAGCTGACAACACATACATCGGTGGCGTCCGGCCAGACCCTTTGTCACACAGACAAACAGTCAAATCATATGCATTGTTTGCCCTCAATCAACTGACTGAATCACCGAGGAAGGAAACAATGTTTAAATAAAAATTTACAAATAAAGAGGGGATAATCTAATTTGTACTGAGATCAGCAGAACTCTATGCTGCTTAATTCACATTCTTAACTTTCTCACAGGGAAAATAAGCAACTTATAGAATAGGAATTGATTACTCTAAAAACAAAATATATTTCAAGAAGAGCATGCCAGAGTTCAAGACATAAACAACACAATTGATACCCATACTTCATGAGACTTGACTACCATAAAAGCCACCAACTATTACCATAATATCCAAACTCACCGAGGTCACACACTCAGTCCAGTAATATTCTTTGACATAGAAAATGCGATATTTAGAAATAACGATGGCGTCTCTTTAACTGACACATCAAGGCCAGGCCCGCTCAACACTGAACTCTCACGATCAAACTCGTTTTCTCGAGAGGAATATCTAAACCTCTATCGGTATTACCAACGGTACATATATACTAGGGAGACCTATCAAAACCTAGGGCAGTTTCCGCCAATCCTTAACAGGTGTCAGGGTTTCGCCTTCGAAACCCTCGAATGAACTCATTGACTCGCTCCTCTGATTGAGTTGCTGACTCACATCTATATATAAACCTTCCTATACTCTTTTGACTCTACTCCTAAGCTAAATCAGGGACTCAAACCTGTAGCTCTGATACCGACTGTGACGGCCTCAACTCCGGGGTCAGGAGTTGACGTCACCAACAACAATTATAATAAACATGAAATAATCCAAATCATCAATTATACGCAATCACGACCCCTTTACCAAGACCTTTTCTAGATTTAAGTATGATTTAGGTTACATCTATTACAACACCGACTTACATAAGCCATCCTTACTCAACTAACTTAATACAACAACTCAATAGACCATCTTTGGTCTAACACAACCACCTTATAGGAGCCTGACGCGGAAGAAACTGGAATCCTTCCCTGATTATCGCGGAAGAATCTCCTAGGCATCTGCAATACATATATAAAACATTCTGCAAAGGTGAGCAATCAATTGCCCAGCAGTACCAATATATGAATAACAAGTAAAACAATTCACAATAAAACAGTTATAGGAACAGAATTCATAGTTCGTTAGAAAACAAGTACAACATGCATAAACTGGATATCAAAACTAGCATGCTCTGTAAAACAAAATCAATAGTCGTGTGCTGTGCATAAATACCAGAGTTAAACTTTTAGCATGATATTTCCATTTCCAAATCTTCCTTTCCATTACAAGAACCATAAAATCATAATAAGATATATATTGAATGTTATCTAGGGACGGCTGATCAGGCCTCCACACAAATTATCTAGGATAGTTGGTCGGGCTATCACACAAAATGTCTAGGAAAGCTGATCGGGCTTTTACACAAAATAACTGGATCTGCAGAGACTAGTTAGGTCTCTGATTAACTATGCTAGACTAATCGTTTATGTAATGCGCGCAACCAAATTAGCCACTTACACAACATTATCCAAAATTTGATTAATTTTATCCAATATTCAAATCCACTTTTACCTATCTCTTTTCCAAACATTTTTATCACAGCGCACTATTGAAAACTTCTTTTCATTTTAATCACATTTTAGAGATAGGTACTTTCAGAAGTTACTTTTCCCCAAAAACATATTAAACAACATTTTCAAATATAGGGGATGCGTAATTTAAAACGTCTTTGTTCCATTACGAGAATAAAACAACAGCTGTCTATATATACTGAACCGTAAAAGAATGGTCAGGGGTACTTGCCTTTCAGAGCTTATAACTATCACTAACTGATTTTGGATTGACTCGGATGCTCGACTTTATCGCCTTACTATCAGATTATCCTGGATCCGACTTTAACGCTCTAGTCCTTCTCTTGGAACCTCGTTGTGCTTGTCAACTGATCACTAGGTTATCTTTAGTTCGATATCAATTCTTGAGTCCTTCGACTAGAACCTATAGAGTCAAAATACTCTAGGTTAGACGTCCAGGTATGCTTGACATATCCTTAATAACAAACATACCCATTCGAAATCAAATCCCCACTCGTACTTATATTTACTATTATAATACCTACAACAATCAGGGTTCACATATTCAAAACTCGACTTTGATGTTCATTTTCGAAAAACGCATATACTCGCCATTTTAGGAAACAAGTTGTCAGTTATATTTTACAAAATATTTATTTATAATTTTATAACTACTTACATGCGACTGGTAGTTCCGATATTTTTCAGCATACTCTTTTGTTTATCAGACTACCTATCGAATACAATCGACGTCAATTCACAACCAATCAATTCAGTCTAAACCAACCACGTAATCCAACCAATCTCCCAACCGGATATTTAACTATTACATTTATTTATTTATTTCGAAAATTACAGAATAATTTATAAATCGTTATTTGGCTCAAGAATCATCATTGCCAATAATCTGTCAGCTCAACGAGTTCATTGCCGACGGCGACATAACTCCGACGGTGCCCGCATGGGTCTCCAGTCAGAGCTTCACCAATATTTTCAAACCGAATAATTTATTCGATTATCAATTCATAAAATCGCACAAGTTCCCATAGCATTAACAAGGAATTCGAATACAAGCTTCGAATTTCAGATAAATACAAGGCTGTAGACCACACAAAAATTAATCAATGATACTTACATACACACACGTATGGGTGTGTGTATATATATATAACTGATAAATCGAGACTAAGCTGGGAAACAAAAACAGAACCGGGGTGGCGGGGAGTTTGCCAGAACCGGCGAATTACCATAATAGATAGAGATGGCAGCGATTGGAAGAAAGGGGGAGAAGAAGCGGGGGGAAAGGAGAGTAGTACAGGGGAGGAGAGGAGATCGAGAGAGGTTCGATCGAGAGAGATTTCTGAGAGATGAAGCTGAGAGAGAGGAAAATGGCAGGGGCGTGTGTGTGGGTTTTTCTTTTTCTTTTTTTTTTATTTATTATATCCTCTGAAATCAGCAATTGACACGAAGCATTTACACTCTGAAAGTCCAACGTGTGTCCCTGCAATGGTGATAATCTGGTTATTGACTCGAGTTTTTGTACCTTATCGAACAATTCTATGGTCGAAAGTATTCGAAAAATTACCACTTACTTACAAAAATTCTCAGAATAATAAAATATTAATAACCTAAAATTTTCAGAATTTAATAAGCATTTTTGAAACGTGCATCGGACCCGCGTTTTAGGATTAAACGAACAAAAGTGCGGGTAAATATGATCCGAAAAATTTCCAAAATAGTTTTAAATTATTAGAAATATCCCGGAGTAAATAAAAATGAAATTTTCAAAATTTTAAAACAAGTTCTGAAATGCAGTTTATACCCGCTTTTAACAATTAAACGAAACAACGCGCTGGTGAAATTAATCCCAAAAATTTCCAAAATAATTTTAAAATTCTCGAAATATTCCAAACTTAATAAAATACGAATTTCATAATTTTTGAAACATTTCTGATTTTAATATCAAATTCACAGTAAAGTATAATCAGAAAATCACACATGACTAAATAATTGATGAAATATCGATTTCTAAATTTTATAAAATCCTAAAAATAATTATTGAAATTGGAAAATCATAAAACTAATTTTAGAAACAATCCAAATATTTATGGATTTGAAATTGTAATAAAATCACCTTTAAAAATGAAACAGAACAATATAACTCAATATTTAACTACACATTCCAATCCTTTACACAAATAAATCACAGATAAATAGTATATATCAACACACTGCTGCCCAAACCAAGATACATATTTTATTTAATTAATTATTCAATAATTACACTCTTAATAATACATAAATACGAGTCGTTATACCGGCGAATCCACAGTGACCACTGCAAAATTGCAGTTTGGTCCCCGTAGTTTTAAAGAAGATACAGTTCAGTCCCTGAGGTTTCCAGAATTTTCATATTTTGGATTCATGTTTTAAAAATATTTAAAAATCATATTTTATTTTTATTTTAATTACAGAAATTCGATTTTAATTATTAAAAATTCTAAAAATTATTATTTCAATTCCAACATTTATTTTTAATTCAAAAATAAATCTGAATTAATTAGTTAAATAATTTTTATTGATAATTAATTAGTTAATTGGTCAATTAATTCAGAAATTAATTGATTAATTGATTTAGTTAATTATTATTTAATTATAATTAATTATTTTATTAGATTTAATTATTTATTTTGATTTAATAATTTTGAAAAATAGTTTTGAGCTTTAAAATATTATTTTAAATTGTTTTCAAGGCTCGGCAATTATTATAAAATTATTTTAAAGCCAGATTCGGGCAATCGAACCCTATTTACTGTTTTAAAATGATTCAACGGCCCATTTTAATTCCGAAAAATGTTTAAAAATTTGTATTAAATATTCGAAAAATTATTTTAACATCAAATCATCTTTGAAAAAGTATTTTCATTGAATACCTTACGTGTTATGTGTTATATGTGAACTGATTGATGTTTTATATACGTATATGTGTATTGTTTGACTGTTTTAATCGTAACTTTCAATCCGTAAATCGGATTTGGGTGAAACGAATGGTAGATCGAAGCTTATATTGAATATATACAAGCGAGATGAGTATTAATAGATACTTGTGATATTTGAGCAGAAGAGGCAAGGCGTAGGAAAGGGAAGCAAGTAATCGGAGAATAGGAGATAGTGATTGAAATCCAGTGAAGTGTTAGCAAGTTAAGACAAGGCAAGTATTCCAAACCTTCTCAAGATATATTTTGAATAATTGATAATTTTGTTTTATATTGCACGAGCTTTAAAGCACTGAAACCTAAACCTTGATTCCAGTTATTCATCTTTGAGTCGTAAGCCTTATTCTTTCTGAACCATTGATTGTCGGATAGCCAGATACAAACTACGGATATACGATACTACTCCACAAATACATACAAACTAAAACCAATCACTGAACCGAAATTGTTTAACACTCAAGCCTTTATACCTTATACCGTGGAAGACTAATTTATATAACCACAAGACTTTGATTCTTTTATTGACCAATTATTATCAAAGTGACTTGCTGAGCTAGTTAGCTCATTTTTGCGACTCTGTTTATGTTCTTTTCCAATTAAAAAGGAACATGTTGGTAGCGAGGATCCCCAGTCAAGTGTGCGAGCTAGGATTCCAGGTTAAGAGGAATAAGCTAGCTGAAGACTTTTGTGATAGTTTAAGTTTGAGAAGTTGTAAGAATGTTTAATATTCAGTTGTAAGTTTGAATAGTTGGGATTTGGACGTTTGTAATATAAGTGTGTGTGTGTGGCTAGTGTGCATACTTTAACCTGTTGCGATCCGTGGATGTTGGTAAGTAGGGTCATTGCATATTATTATTATCTTTATTATTGTTATAGGCATGTTTATATATATGGTGTGTGTATTGTGGACCCAAACTTCTGACCCTGGTTTGGAGAGCGCCACAGGTTTGGTATCAGAGCCACAGGTTATAAGTCAATGACACAATCCTAGATTGACGGGAATGGGTAGAGAGTTAGGATTGGATGTAAGGAATATAAATATAGAACGTTGAGAGGTTGAGTGCGACTGTATAATAGGTGTTAGTATGATTTCCTTTGTGGCTTGAGATTCTTATTTTGCGATATGATTTCAGATAGCAGTGATGACAGATTCCTTTATTCCAGTACCAGCTGATCATTCTTAACCTTCAGTCGGAGGACCATCTTCTAATCCACGTCCTATTCTTCCACCGATGTTGGCTATACTACCTCCAGTTATGATAGAGGCTATACCACTGCGAGCTATTCCATTTTCATGATATGAGGCCACCTATCCGAGGACCCCCACCTGCTGGTTCGGATTCTACTGGGCATTCAGTTACGGGCATACCTTTTCAGTTTTCTCCACACCATGCTCCTTACCATCAGTTTGAGGCTTGTCTTATGGAGAAGCGACATCTGCAAGGTCAGATCCGGGAGTTACTATATATTATGCGTACCAGGGACATCGGGAGTGGACAGAGGCGGCTCATAGAGAGGATTCAGGTATTTCGGAAAGCAGCTGCTGTGAGGATAGCTGAGGCTACTCATAAAGGTATAACCCCTGACTTTCTTGTGGAGTGGGCTAAGTGAATTTTAGAGGAGCTTGAGGAGATTGGAGGTCCAGATTTTCCATGAGCTAGAGACAGAGATGTTTAGCCAGAGTTGTGGTTATTTTATTATGTACATTAGTAAGTAGTGTGTATCAGTAGACTTTTGGCTTATACTTATAGACTAGATCTGTTGAGTAGTATGTAGGCATGTTGTACCCTTTTGCTCTTACTTTTGAAGAGTTTTCACGCTTGTACTACCAAAACTTTGATCTATATATATCAGTACCTTTTCTTTTTCAGCATTGTCATTTACATTACTGCACCTGCTTAGTCTTACTTTATTTATTGCATCAGTTATAACTCTTGTGATACCATCTACCATATCCCCTTAACTATTTACATTCTGTAAAGAAGCATGCAATTTACTTAGTTCAACTGTTACAACTGTTTTTAAAAAGAGATATTTCTATTTTACAAAAAAAATTCATAAAAAGGATTTGATTTAAAGGCTAAATAAGTTGTTCGATTCTTTACAGAAAATGCCTCCCAGAAGAAATACATGTTCTACCAACCAGAATGAAGAAACCAACAACAATAACCAAGACAACAACGACCAGAATGCAAACCCAGGTCCCCTAGACCCAACAGTAGCCAAGATTCTTCAGATCTTGGCTCAACAAACAGTTCACCTGACTTAACAGCAGCAAAGACAAACTAACCCCCAGGTAACTTTTAAGATTTTCCAGGAAGTGAATCCACCGGAATTCAAAGGTTCCTTAGATCCAATTGAAGCGAGTTTTTGGTTAAAGGAAATAGAGAAGTCATTTGCTTTGGTTAAGGTAAAGGAGGAACAGAAGGTTGAGTTTGCAAGTTATTATTTGAAGAATGAAGCCACCTACTGGTGGGAAATAGTGAAGACATTGGAAGGTACATATGCTATTACTTGGGAGAGATTCAGAGAGTTATTTTAAGAAAAATATTTTCTCCAGTTTGTTCAAGATCATATGTAATTAATGTTTTTGGAGCTAAAGCAAGGAAATATGTCGGTAGCTGATTATGAAAGTAAGTTTGATTAATTGTCAAGGTCCGTACCATCGTATGTGGATATAGATAGAAAGAAAGCTAAGAGATTTTAGCACGGTTTAAAGCCATGGATCAGAGGGAAGGTAGCCATATTTGAATTGGATAACTATGCAGGAGTTGTGTAGAAGGCCATGATTTCAGAAACGGAGAGCGAGATGTCACAGATGGAGAAAGAGAGTAAGAAAAAAAAGTTTGAAGGAACTGAAGGTCAGACCCAAATAGGGAAGTTTCCAAATTTCAACCAGAAGAAAGGAAAGTTTCAGCTAGGGAGAAATTCTAATTTCAAGAATAAAAATGCAGGCGACGAAGGTAAAGGCAACCGTGCAGCCAATGTGAACCAGCCAAATTAGCTAAAGTTAACTTTTCCAGATTGTCAGGTATATGGGAAGAAACATGGAGGAATTTGTAATAAGTTGAATGTAGTTTGTTTCAAGTGTAATCAAAAAGGGCACTATTCGAGAGAGTGTCGTAACCAGCCAGCTAGAGAACAAATGAACAAAGACCAATTTACCCGTAATCCAGCGGTTAAGGTTCCAGCAATTGGATTTATATGCTTTAAGTGCGGAAAACCAGGACAAATGGCCAGGGATTACAAGATAACCGCCCGAGTCAACAGTGCATTGAGAATCATGGGATCCACTCCAGTAGTGAATGAGAATCATTAACCAATGCCCCAGCAGCATTTATGGATTCGATGAACAAAATTTGTAAGAAATATTTGGACAAGTTTGTCATTGTGTTTATAGATGATATTTTGATTTATTCGAAGATGAAAGAATACCATGTAGAGCACTTGAGAATATCTTTGGAAATTTTGAGGAAGGAAAAGTTATATGCGAAGTTCTCAAAGTGCGAGTTTTGGCCACAGGAAGTTTAGTTCTTAAGACACATAGTCGGTAACGAAGGGATCAAAGTGGACCCGACAAAGATTGAGGCTATTACAAATTGGGAAAGACCGAAAACACCACCAGAAGTGAGAAGTTTCTTGGGATTGGCGAGATACTATCGACGATTTGTTCAAGATTTCTCGAAGATTGCGACGCCTTTGACAAAGCTTACTCGAAAGAATGAGAAGTTATATGAAATTATAACACCCTCCAAATCTGGGGTATAGATTTGGGGCATTATTAATAACAACTACAAACTCAACCTGCACAAGCGGAATATAAATATAATAATTACCTCGAACTACTGCTACGCAGGATCTTTTTAGGTTAAGAGTTAAAAACAAGAACGACACACTAACTTTATTACAACCCAATTAAAAACAATCTGTCTCAAGAACTCTTTTGGTTACAAAACTTTATTCTATCTACATTCTCATCACATAACTTTTATTCAAACCATAATACTACTTATCCTGTTACACCTGATCTGGTAACTCAAAGCTCTCTTCGGGGATAGGGATGAACACTCTTGGTATAAGAGGGTCCCGCTGCTTGACTCGCTTCTTGACCACGCGGGTCCTGATGGGTTTCATTCTCTACCTTAACTATAAAACAATAGGAATAACAATAAAAGGGAATGAGCCAAAATTGCTCAACAAGCCTGCAATAATATATATGGTATAAAGAGAGAAGAATAAGTGAACCAATAAGCTGCTGGTTTGAACAACCATCTGTATCTGGATAGGATAATAAATTGCCAACACTGGCGAGTGCCAAATGAACAAGACTAGAAACAAGAACCAACATATGCACTATAACCTGCTGATCAGTCAGGATACAGTACAGATCTATACCCAACTGCATAGACCCAACCAACATAAGGAGTACTCAGGCAACTATGGCCTATTAATTAAAGGTCTGAGTAAAACCCAGCCCGTATCGTAACTATCCAGTCCAAGGTCTAGCATCCGGAACAATCGGAATGCTTTTGATGTATCCCAACATCAGGATATATCCGAGTATATGTAACAAGGGTAAAAGTATAGGAATAAGAATAAGAAATTCAATGAATTGGGAGAAATCAAGAATCAAAATGAAATAGAAACGAGAATCAATAATTGGGTAACAGTGTATATGAACAAGAATTATCAAAGTGTAACTGATATGGAAAATGGGGTACAATTCACTATTCTGAATTTAGAATAGGGGAAAAACTTGCCTTGCGCGTACTTAACCTGGTTCAACTCACCGCCTTCGGTCTCTAGCTTGATCTGCCTTGCTGACACTGAACCAATCCTAGAAAGATAGTCATTTAGATAACTTACTACATACACGTATCTCGAATTGATACTATGCACCCTATCATTCTACCCATGCGTTTATATCTGACTCGCATATATACACATATAATTATATAGCACATAAGGTTCACATAATCACGTAAGGGACATAGCACATAAAGCACATAATTGATTTTGGACTTATAAATATTTTTGGAATCGATACTAGACTCATACATGTATTAACTAACCCTATCTGATTTTTATTATAATTTTTCGGTATTTATTTAACTCGATTTTACCCCTATTAGGGTCTATAAACCATTAATTAACACAATACAACTCTATTTTGGAAGAAATTATGACTTACAATTATTTTTATTGGATTCGTTTCATTTTTATGAGTCTAGGGGTCTTCGTTTTACTCAAATCGGACTAACGGTTTAATTATTATGAATTAAACAAGATTTAATTAATTAATAATTAATTATAAACAATTAATTATAATTAAATAATCCTTAATTATATTTTTAAATAATTACTTAATAATTATTGTATTTTAAAATAATTAATCCCTAATTATTATGATTAATTACAATTTATTAAAATTATTTACAAATTATTATCACTTACTCGATTAGATTGATTTTTTACAAATAACTAATCGATACAATTAACTGATACGTTATTTATCGAATAAATAAATATTATTCGAATCATAATTTAACTCAACGAGCAACTACTCGTATAAATACGAGCTGCTCGCGATCTTCGCATAACTATCGAACCATTATTATTACGATTATAGCTTATACGATTTATTAATCAATTAACCATCGGTATTTAATTATTCGATGCAAATAATCACTACGACATTCTTCGAATAATTTTCGCTCGATTAAAAATTCTAACTTAACGAATCACTATTCGAGTAGGTACGAGTTACTCTGGATATTTAACTAATTAACGGATTATTATTCGTATTATTTGATTATTTTTAATCCTTATTTATTAATTAATTACCTAATTATTAATTAATTACATAATTATTAACTAATTAGATAACTAATAAATAATTATATAAATAATTAAATTTAAAATAAATACTTAAATTCGAATTCTTAAATTAATAAAATAATTTAGAAATTAATTATAATATTTTTCAGAATTTAAAACTAAATTTTAATTGATTTATAGAATTAATAAAACTAATTTTGATTTTACAAAATATAATTAAATAATTATTATTCCAGAAACATGAAACAGGGAATCAGGTTTAGTGTTTTTGGATCGAAACCGGGTTAAGGTTTCCGGGTCAACAGTCGGGTCCCCAAGAACATGGGTCGACCCGCCTGAATCTGGAAAAACTCCGACCACCTGCAGGTTTTCCGGCGAGTAATTCCTCAGTTCCAGGCCATCGTTCTGCATGGTTCTGGTCCCGTTCGATTCCACGTAATTACCTTGACTTAGGATCTGTAGAGCATTGCATTCCCTGAGTTGTCCCATCTTTTAGTCTTCTCTCTTGAATCTTCGTCTGAATCATAAAACCTGTGTTCCCTGGTACGAATCCTCACTTAATAATCCTTCTAATGATAATACTCAGATTCCTTTCATGAAATGCTGACGCCAAGTGCAACTGGTCTGGTTCACAGACAACTAGCTCCGATTCAGGTCTTCGTATTATAGCCTTCATTACATTGTTAAGCTTGCCTTAACTTTATTGCTTCGAACATTGACCGTCAATAAACAATTTTACTTTCACTGGAATCCTTTCTGGTACTTTAGACAATGTCTTCATTAACCTCTGTCTATACCCTGTCTTCAATTCTTTAGATTCCTGTGCTTCATATATTGTCTATCTTCAATCAATGCCAATACACCGAAATCTTCTGGTAGCACTTTATACATTGAATCTTCATCATTTCTGAAACCCTGAAAGTCTTTAACCTTTATTCTTCACTAAGGCATGAACATATTAATGAACTTCTTTCAGTGACCTGTAAACAGACTTCCAACCTTCTTCTAATCTTCTGATTCTTTGTATTTGCCTTGTCTTCATTCTTCCTGATTTCTTGTGTAGACGTAGTATTATTAACCTGTCCTGTTCTAGTGTTGTTATCGTGTTGAGTTATCACATAACTGTTCATACAGGTACGCAGTCTCACCAACAATCTCCCCCTATTTGATTGTTAAACTTAACAAACAAATTAAATAGAGAGGATAACTCAACTAACCACTAGAAAAAGTAATATACCAGGACTTGTAAATAATACTACTGGTTTTCTGGATCAAATACTGCATTTCAAGATTTCTTGAGTAACTGAAATGAAATATGCTTGTTCCCCTATCACTGAACTGATCTTCAAGTAGTTTCATATTCATTTCCTTGGTTCTTCAAATCTCTTCCAGATAATACTTCTCAGTCTTGAAGTAATCATCAGCAGCTTCTCTTGTACAACCACATTTAATGTTGAGAAACGCATATCTCTCTTGCTTCTCCCCTTATGAGAATCAACTGCTTAAAGGAGATCACCTTCGTCTACCACCTCTCCCGTACAATAGGATCCGTAGATAAAACTAATGGTACTCCCCTTTTGGAAAACAACTTCTCCCCTTATGAAGAATAGTGATGAACCAAACCACTTCTTCTGATCACTAAGAAATCACCTTGTGTTTACCACCTTTCCCGTATAATAGGATCCGTAGTTACAAACAACAATGGTGTGGTGTAGTGTACATATGCTTTACCTTTTTCCTTCCTCCCTGCTATTTCTCCCCCTTAGTTGAGGAATCCTCCAAACTATTATATAAGCTTTTATCTCCCCCTTAGAGAAGGAATTTATGCTGTTGTCTGAAGGAGTTCTCATATGTTACTTAGTTGGAAAAGAAAAAACAAGTCAGAGTCTGATCAACCATGTCCCTTGAAATTCTGCAAAATGGCTTTACTGTTGATCATCCTGTTAACCAATATTACCAACTCCTTATACCTCCCAACTGTGAGATCACCAATTGTTACTAATCGTTAGCTCCCAACTTGTTAGGTCCTGAAGTGTTCTAATCCAATATGTTAATGTTAGTTCCCTAAGAGTTAGGTTTCAATCATAAACAGATTTGAGACCTCGAGTATCAAGAACCATGTTAAGGGATAGGGAAAGGGATATGGTGTTTCTCTTTCTTCCTCACTGTGAGTGTGTGATTCTGTTTTGTGTACCTCACAAGTGTTTCACTCTTCTCTCCACTTGTGTTTACACTCATTCTCACAAGTGTATCACTCCTCTCATAGCTCCAAAATCCAGCTGTACTTGCAAGGAAAATCACCTTAGCCATCCTTAAGAAGGTCAAAGGTGATGCAATGGGAGTTCGCAAATCCACATCCTTGTTAGACTCGTCGGATGAATCTGAGTCATAATTTACAAGTTGCTAGTTTCCCTTTGAGGGTTCCAGATTTGAACTCTGGGAAGGTAAACAGTGATCCAAAGAATTTAGCATAAAGATCAAAGTTCCCTTCTAATGTCTGTGAAGACATTTCCTTGTGACTCATCAGGTAAATCTGAATCATTGTCAACAAGTTGTCGATCTGCACCTATGTCAGATCCACTATCCGCATATGCATCCAGGGGATTTAAGCCTGGGGAGGTAGACACTGACCATTGACATATGGCTATTAGATCAGTATCCTCTCCTAACACCTGTAAAGGCAATTGGTCCATTAAAGAACCTTGAACAATCGAATCTGACCTTAAAATGGTCGAAACTCTTGTTTCCGTCAACTCATCCTTTATTTGTGTAACCTATCCTTGTGCATCAAGAATTATTTATGTTTGAGGTGGTGACACTCCATCGAATACCCTGGCCGATAGGAGAATTTCAATAGACACACCCTGTTGAGAGGATGAATCTAGTAACTGTTGTGTGCCTTTTCAGCCATTACATCTTTTTGAGAAGATGTATGGGAGCTAGCAGTTGTCTCAGTTTTGATATATCTCAACTTTGTAGGAGACAGAGCTGCTGGGTTGACTTCAGAACCTTCCTTATGTGGTGCACCAAGGCACTTTCTCCCTCACGCTCATTCATACTTCATTTTAGTGGTAAGAGAGTGTTGGTTGGTTCTATTTTTGTGTTTATCTTTACAGTCTGGGATAGAAGTTGTGGGTTTTCAATCTCACGACTATCAAATGAAAGAATTCCATTGGAGGCTGAACCTGCATCATAGAGCATATGGCAATATAGAGATAAAATGCACTTAAGATCTATAATGAATAAAATTTATGCATTTAATCTTTTGAGAGAAATGATGTACAATAGTGATTTCAAAAGATTTTAATGAAATAAGAAATCACCAATGTAGAAAGAAGTTTGATTTTCTCCTAAAACTGTTCGAGTGCACAAGTCTATTTTTATGCCTAAAAAGATAGATGATTTGATAAGACACAGACTGATGACCTAGCAGTATTAAGAAGAGAAAGAAAGATTTTGTCTTTCAACATGAATGAGTTTTTGTAAAAGCATTGATCACTTAGGGTAAAGTCTAAGCAATTCTCTTTCATATCAAAAGCTCCATAATCTATCTTAATAAGATTATAATCAACAAAATTGTTTATTGATAAATATCCTTAATAAGACTTACTATGCTGCTGATTTCAAATTGTAGTGAATCTTTCAGATATAGAAAAGCATGTAAATTCACTAGAACTTAAAATATCACAATTATCTACAACAAAATATTAACAATATATCATTGACTGATACTTGTCAAGTACTTTAGATACCAATAATTATGTTACATCCTATTTTAAATATTAAAATAAGATATCAATGAATTAAATACCAATTATCTATCAGAAAGATATCAGCATTCAATTTCATATATCATACAATTGTTAACTCCTAACAACTGTAGTATCTCAAACAATACTGGTTCGATAAATAAATCAACATTAACCAACATTGTCTTGTTTGTAATCTTAGAAAAATATTCTAAGTTCCATATACTTTGATCCATCGAGTATTGCATCTATTATCAAAGTGTTTAAGAATTTGCAAATAAGTATAAAAATTATTCTAGGTGCACAACATATGGTTACTTCTAATAAAGAAAAATCCTCATTGACCATAGTTGTACTTCAAGAGATATTTTTACACTTTTTATATTAGTATAAGTGACTGAAGATAAGCATTGATTACTTAGAGGAGTTCCAAGTAATGTCACAAATATTAATACTCCACAATTTGTTCATAGTTAAACTCTTAACTAAATATCATTAACTGATATAAGTCAAGAAACTACACACAACTAATCATGCTACAATTATGATTCTGATTTCAGTGAATTCTTGAGATGTAAACATTGCTAAATTCACTAAAACCAAAATCTCATAATTAACTTATAATACATAAGTTAAAATCAATATACTAGATATCAATTGTTGACAGATTTAGTTATAATCAATCATGCTGCTTATTTATTTTAAGTTAGTTTGAATTATGGAGCAAATAAAATCATTGAATTGCTTCAAATTCCATAATCCAAACAACCCAAAATAAATATTAAATAAATAAATACTAAATATCTATGAGGTAGATATTAGCACTTAAATATTTTTATAATTATCCTAGAATAATCACCAGTAGGATATATGACTTATATACATGGTAATCAATATCTGGATAATTAGTAATTTTAAAAATACTTTCTAAGCATATAAAATATTGAGAGTTGTATACACATAACTTAGAAAATACTTTAACTTTCAATATTAGTGATTTTAGAAATAAGCATTGATTACTTAGAACAAAAATTCTAAATTATATCACTAATACTAAAAGTATCATAATTATTCATACAAGATACAAATAACTATGCTGCATATTATTTTAATACAATTCAAATTATGAGACTGGTATGGAATGGAATTGTCTACTGTCATGACTTAAATCATTTAAAATAGAATTCAAACTTAATGCTATAATACTTAATTACCACACATGTAAATGACATTATAATCATGATAATCAAGATAGTAGCACTAAGTACGAGGTACTGGATTACTGATAAATTCACAAGTCCTTTAAATATTGAACATTTATGTAACGCCCTCCAGACCCGGGGTATAAGTCTGGGGGTTACTCGCTAATCATCAAACCTGTACAATCTGATTAACAAATAATAAAGAAATGAAATTAAACCCCTTTAGACACTAATCAGGATATTTTTAGGTTGAAGTATGAAAACAAGAACCACTAACTACTTTATTACAAAACCAAATTCAAAATCTCACAAGCTCTCTTTATTACAGACCATTGTCTAGTTCATTTTAAACTAAGTTCAACTTTTATTCAAATACACACACTATCTATCAACACTCCACCTGTTCGAGTAACTCAAAGCTTTCTTCCTGGATTGGGGTCAACACCTTGGGTATGAGAGGATCCCGAGGCTTGACCCGCTTCTTTACCACTCGAGTCCTGATGGGTTTCATATTCCTTCTTAACTGAAAACAATAAGGTGAATAACAACAAAAAAGGGGTGAGCCAAAAATTGCTCAACAAGTCCACAAAATTTAAACAGTGTTAAAGCATTTTAAATGAATCCGTAATCCCGGGTATATCTGCAAAGATATAACCCCCACGAGAATAGAAAGAAGGCCATTACTGGCGAGTATATATGAACTAAACTGGACACAAGTTCGTATCTATATTCTGCTGATCAGTCAGAATATAATGCAGATCTATATCTTAATATATAGATCCAGTCGGGTACCCAGGCACTACGGCCCATGTCGAGGCACCAGTCAAATCTTGGTCCTCAGGATTAAGACACACTCAATCCCAAAAAAAATAGCATTATCCAGTCCATCGCTTAACAACCGGAACAATCGGTATGCTTTGATATATTCTCAACACCAGAATATATCAATCTCAATGTATCATCAATGGAATATGAATCAGGAATTCCAAGGAACGTTGAAATCAAGAATCGAAATGAAATATGAACAAAGGAATAGCAAGTGTGTATCAGTGAATAAGAACAAGAATCAAAAGAGTGCAAATGTGATAAACCTCTGAAGAAGTGTCACTATTCTGAAAGTAGAATAGAGGAAAAACTTGCCTTCTGCGCGACTCACTGCAATTAGATCACTTTCGTCTATCACCTTTGACTAATACCGACTCAACCTGCCTGGCTGGCTTAGCTTCTATTAGAAAAATAGACTGGTTAAGTCATTTTGTACTTCAATTGCATCTTGAATCGACTTCACACTGTTCCTAACATCTACCCATACGCTTATGACTGACTCATGTATTATTTATTAGCAAATAAGACTCAAATTAACCACGTACTACACATAAGCACATAAGCACATAATCATTTTTATAGTTAAAATAATTTTTAGAACCAAAATCGACTCGCTGATCGCTCAACTGATCGTTATCTGACTCGTTTCTCATTTTTCTGGAATTTTTCGGACTCGTCTCGGCACGCATTGCGACTGATAATCAAACAAGTAACAAAATCAACTAATTTTTAGAAGAAATTAAGCTTTGATATTATTTTTAATGAAAAGAATTCATTTTTCTGAGTCAACGAGCTTTCGTTTCACTCGAATCGAACTAACGGTTGAATTATTATCAATTAAACACTGATAATTCCAATTTTTATTCACTATAAATAATTATTACTAATTTTTAAAACTCAAAAATAATTTTTAAATCATTATTTAAGAAAAATCAGAATTAAAAATGATTTTTCTATAATTTTTGAAATTAAAATAAATTTATTATGATTTAATGATTAATTGATTAATTATCAAAATAATTAATCATTTTTAAATAATTAATAAATATTTAATAAATAATAAATAATTAAGAAAATAATACAATCTGATTTTTAGAATATAATTCAGAATTATTTATAATATAAATCAATTAATTAAATAATTAATTAATCAATTTATAAAATAAATAAATCTGATTTTCAAAATTAATAAAATAAAATTAAAATTAAAAATCCAGAAACATATGTCAGAAACCAACCATCTGACAAAACTGATCAAAACTGGGTTGACAAACGGGTTAACCGGGTCACCATCCGGGTCATGAAGAACATGACCGGATTTTTCCAGAATCCGGCCACCGGCCAGGATTCCGGCGAGTCAAAATCAGGCCAAAAACAATACCGTTTGGTGTGGTTTTTACTGGGTTTCAATTCCACACAACTGCAGCAACTCAACTATGGCCAAAACATGCCAAAAACATCACTGAAACTCTATCTCCGATCAAAACCATCATGAACTCCGGCCAGAAAATCGAATTTACAGAATCGTACATGAAATTGAACGTTTAATAGTGCAAATCAAAGCTAAGAACATATACAATCATAACCCTAACCTTTCAGGAACCACAGATTCACAGAAATCATCGAGTTGTATTTTGAAAATCTGACATAAACCCTAGAAATCGAATTCATCGATTTAAGTATCGTTTGTTCAATTAATTAGTACCAATCGATTGCTTGCAACACAGAGAATCTATATCAGTCATCAAAATCATTCAACAACCCCTAGAACTAAAATCCCCAAATCACAGCTATGAACCCTAGAATCGAAATAAAAAAATATACTGATTTAAACATGAAATTGATGATACAAACTGAAAGAACACTTCAAGAGCTTCGTTTTGAGTACTTACATGACTATAAACGATGCCGGAAACTGATCGGAATCACTGCTCGATTTCTTGACCCGAATTAAAAACCCTAACCCGACTACAGAGAATTTTGGGTAATTTTCTGATTTTTAATTAATAATTATGATTAATTAAATAAAAATTAGGCTATTTATAGTAGTAAAATTAATACTCCTAATTAAAATTAAGGCCCTATTTCTACACTTTTTAAAATTAATAGGCCCCTAATTTTATAATTTTTGAGTATTAAAATTTAATTTATAAATATTTTATATATGCAATATATATGCCAAAATTTCCCAAAAATTGTGAATATTGCAAAAATGCAAAGAAATAATATAAATGAAAGTCCTATAATTTTATAAAAATAAAAATGTGATTTTTGTAGGGTTTTTGACACCCAATGGGGCCCGGAAAAGGCATTTTCGTAAAACAAAAAAATTTATAAAATATCTAGATGTTCAGAATAATGCGATGGTAAAAGCCGTTTGATGAAAAATAAGGCCCATTATTTTATTTGAAATACTAGCTTTAAAATCATAGTTTGGGTCGTAAAACGTTTGAAATGAAAGCGATGAATGCACAATAAAATATCTGAAAAATATCTTGAAAATACATAAATGACACATAATGCACATAACACATAACAATTTGGGTTTAACAGATAATCACACATAAATGACACATTAACACACCTTATTTATTATGATTATGATATAATATAATATAAACGTAAATTTCCCAGTCGTTATAATTTAATACTTGTGAACTTATATTAAGAATTCCTTACAAATGGGTGTTAGGAATATGTGTATTAGTTTGATGATAAGTTAAACAAAACACTTAAGTAGAAATCTAGTGTTTGTAGCCTCAACGGATAAGACCATTCTGGCTATCCGTTAATGGAGTAGCTTTACTTAGAAATAAGTTTAGTTTTGTAGCACATTTCAGTTTCTGTATTTAAGTTATAATTCTTAGAAGTTGTGGGAAATTATAAGTCAGGTTGACTACTAGTGGATATGCAAATAGGAGGGCTAAGTGTAAATATTTCATGCCTTGTAATTTTGTATAAATGAAGAAGTATCAACTGATAAATTAAAGGCCTTCAACGGATGAGAAACAAAGCTTCAATGGATGTCTCTAAAGCTTCAACGGATAACATCCATCAACGGATGAGTGCATCAACAGATAAAGCTTCAACTGATAAAGCATCAATGGATAAAGCCATCAACGGATGAAAGCTTCAACGGATGCTCAGTTCAATAGCAGTTGACAGTGACAATTCATAAGCTGACAGAGGCACATGGGTTGACAGAGACAATTGGAATGTGGTAGCCTCTTGGAGGAATCAAGAAAATGCAGCATTTCCATTCTGGTGCAAACAAGGAAGTATTCAAACATTCACAGATTATCCTAGATTGCATTGGATAGAGAAATGAAGAAGAAACATGTGAAGAACCTTTTTAATTGTATTTGTACTTTTGTCTTCACTTGTAAACTTGGTGATATATAAACCAAGTTGCAGCTAGTAATTAGATGGTGAATTTTTCCAGAGCTGTTTAGAAAAATCCAGAGAGAAAATTATCTAGTTTGTACTAGGACGCAACTGTGATCAATTCTTTGAATCACAGATTTTCTGAAATACACATCTCTGGTGGAACAACAAATCCACCAGAAAAGTTTTTGAGGCCTTTGTGTTCTTTACATTTGTGTCTTGAATATATATCTGTCTGCACCTGCTCAAAGCAATTCACACACAACTGTTCATCAAAACACTTAGCCTTTGAAACTGCTCAAAACTTGAAAAAGTTTTGAGATTTACATTCAACCCCCCTTCTGTAAATCTCATTGTTAGTTCCTTGGGAATAACAATTGGTATTAGAGCAAGATTTTAACTTACAAAGAGTTTAACGATCTATTCTACTAACATCATCAGTAAGAAGGATATTGGTGTAAAGATTCCAATCCTCGAAAGAGATAATTATCATCACTGGAAAGTGAAGATGCATATACATCTTCTCTCTTAAGATGAAAGCTACATCAACTTCATTGAAAATGGTCCTCACATCCCTCACAAGGTGGCCACAGCTGCAACTGCCACAGTTGCTGTTGGAAAGTCTATTCCCAAGCCAAAAGCAGAATGGACTGATGAAGATATTGAAGAGGTTCACAAGGACAAGAAAGCCATGAACATTCTGTTTAATGGCCTAGATCAAGATATGTTTGATAATGTCATTAACAGCCAAACTGCTAAGGAAATTTGGGATACTATGCAACTTATCTGTGAAGGTACTGAACAAGTTAGAGAAAACAAAATCCAGCTTCTCATTCAACAGTATGAATACTTTCATTTTGAAGAAGGAGAATCACTGAATGATACCTTCAATAGATTTCAGAAACTGTTGAATGGATTGAAGTTATATGGCAGAGTGTACCAAGTCAAGGATTCCAACTTAAAATTTCTGAAGTCTCTACCAAAGGAATGGAAGCCTATGACTGTTTCACTAAGGAATTCTCAAGATTATAAGGACTTCACACTTGAAAGATTATATGGAATTTTGAAGACCTATGAACTTGAGATGGAGCAAGATGAGCTGTTGGAAAAGGGAAAGAGAAAAGGTGGATCAGTTGCACTTGTAGCTGACAATGAGAAGACTGAAGCCAGGAATGAAGAAAAGATAATGCCAAGTCTCAAAATTGGCACAAGCAAATCAGAATCAAGCAAGGGAAAGGAGCAAGTAGCTGAGGTTGAAGACAACTCTAGTCAAGATGACTCTGATGATGTTGATGAACATCTGGCTTTTCTGTCCAGGAGGTTTGCAAAGATGAAATTCAAGAAAAATGCTAGATTCACTAAGCCAAACAAGAACATGGTGGACAAATCTAAGTTCAAATGTTATAACTGTGGCATAAGTGGGCACTTTGCAAATGAGTGTAGAAAGCCAACTTCTGATAAGAAGAAATTTGAGCAAGTGGATTATAAAAAGAAATATTTTGATTTGCTCAAACAAAAGGAAAGGGCTTTTCTGACTCAGAAAAATGATTGGGCAGCTGATGGAGCCAATGAAGATGATGATATGGAATATGTCAACCTAGCCCTGATGGCGAATTCTGATAAAAATGAAACTAGTTCATCAAGCAACCAGGTAAGTACTACTGACCTCTCTCAGCTTTCTAAAATTGAATGCAATGAAGCTATAAATGATAAGTCCAATGAATTATATCATTTGCGTGTTTCCCTTAAATCACTAGCTAAAGAAAACACAAGAATTAAAGAGAATAATTTGTTTTTAAGTGATAGGAATGATGTGTTAGAGGGTAAGGTAATTGAGCTTGAAAGGATTAAAATCAAATGCTTATCTGTTGAGAGTGAACTAGAAGAATCTGTTAAGAAAGTAGAAATTCTTTCTAAATAATTAGAACGTGAGCAAGATGTAATCAAGGCCTGGAAAACATCTAGGGATGTTAGTGCTCAGATTGTCAAGGTTCAGGGAATTGAATCACTATGTGAGAATGCCTGGAAGAAAAACAAAAAGGAAGTAGAATTAATTGATGGATTGTCAACGGATGTGGAATCAATGGATGATGAAAGTTATCCGTTGAAGGAAGAAAAGGAGCATCCGTTCAAGGCTCATCAATTAAAACAGGCAAGTGATTCTAAAAAGAACAATTTGAAAAATCTCAATAAGAAGTTTGGTTCAACTTCCAAGAACTTTGTCAAAGAAGAAGCTAGCACATCCAAAGATGCCAGTAAGGTGAATATAGGAGACATGACTTTAGATCAGTTGAAAAATAGGCTTAATTTGGTTGAGGATAAAAAGGAAACTAAAAGGAAATCTAATAGAAATGGGAAGGTAGGGATTAACAAACACATAAATTACACACCTGATAAGTATGCTCCTAGAAAAAGTTGTGTGCATTGTAAAAGTATTAATCATCTATCTGCTAACTGCAAGTCTGTTAAGAAAGCTCCCATGCTTTTAACTCCTTCCATGCCTAACATGTCTATGTCACCTCTGCATGCTATGCCTGTTATGTCTCAACAGAATCCTCATGCACATTTTGCAAACATGCCATATATTAATAATCCTTATTTTGCTACATTCAGTATGCCTCAAATGCCATACAACATGCATGTGTGGAATAATATGTTTGCACAATCTATGCCTTAACAAATTCAACCAAATGTGCTAAATGATTTTGTGACTAACCCTGCACTTCAACCAACTACATCTGAGACCAAGGTTGACCCCAAGTTACCTAAGTCAAAAGATGCAGGAAGTATGAAGTCAAGGAAAAAGACTAACAAGGCTGGACCTAAGAAAACTTGGGTACCAGTATCAACTTGATTTGATTTTGTTGTGTGCATGGAAAAAGAAGGAATCTATGGTACTTGGACAGTGGTTGTTCAAGGCACATGACAGGAGATTTCACCCTGCTCACAGAGTTCAAGGAGAGAGTTGGCCCTAGCATAACCTTTGGAGATGATAGCAAATGGTTCACTATGGGATATGGCTTGATTTCAAAGGAAAATGTCATCATTGATGAAGTTGCATTAGTTGATAGTCTCAAACACAATCTATTGAGCATCAGTCAACTATGTGACAGAGGGAATACTGTTTCCTTCAATTCTGAAGCCTATATTGTCACAAGTAAGAAGGACAACAAAGTGGTTCTAACTGGAGTTAGAAAAGGGAATGTGTACTTGTCTGACTTCAACTCTATAGATGCAGAATCAATTACTTGTCTTTTCAGCAAAGCAAATCAAGATGAAAGTTGGCTATGGCACAAGAAGCTGTCCCATCTGAATTTCAAGACAATGAATGATCTAGTCAAAAAGGACTTAGTTAGAGGTCTGCCTCTAGTGGAATTCTCAAGGGATGGACTGTGTGATGCTTGTCAGAAAGGAAAGCAAAAGAGAGCATCATTCAGCAAGAAGCTTGAATCAGCAATTTATGAACCATTACAACTGCTTCACATGGATCTTTTTGGACCAGTCAATGTATTGTCAATTTCAAGGAAAATATATTGCCTAGTGATTGTAGATGATTTCTCAAAGTTTTCATGGACCTACTTTCTTGGATCAAAGCATGAAGCTAGTGAAATCATTATCAATCACATCAAGCAAGTCAACAATCATCCAGATTTCAAAGTAAGGAATATCAGGAGTAATAATGGAACCGGGTTCAGGAATTCTACCATGAGGTTGTTCTATGAAGAAAATGGGATCATGCATGAGTTCTCAGCTCCAAGGACTCCACAACAGAATGGTGTGGTGGAAAGGAAGAACAGATCACTAATTGAAGCTGCAAGAACAATGCTTGAAGAGTCAAAACTCCCAACATATTTTTGGGCTGAGGCTATTAACTGTGCATGTTACACAAATATTTCTCTAATTAATCAGGCAAAAGGCATGACTCCCTATCAATTGTTCAAGAGAATAAAACCAACCTTAAACTTTCTTCATGTCTTTGGTTGCAAATGCTACATTCTAAGGAATCAACCTGATCACAAAGGGAAGTTTGATGGAAAGGCTGATGAAGGGATATTTGTTGGTTATTCTGCTGGAAAATCATATAGGGTCTACAATCTAAGAACCAACATTATTATAGAATCTGTGCATGTTGTGTTTGATGATAAAAAGATTGATGGACTAACAGATGAGGGACATCATGAAGGACTCAAATTTGACAACATTGAGATATATTGTGATGATAGTGAAGATGAGAATGATGGAGAAGGCATCTCGAAAAGGATTCAAAATCTGCCTTTGGATAATGCACAAAATGCTGCATCAGTTGAAAGTCATAATTCAGCATCTATTGAAAGACAAAGTGCATCATCCATTGAAGTACATAATAAGCATCCATTGATCATAGTCTATCAACAGATAATCAATTTACTTCATCAGTTGATAGAACTCCCAGTTCCTTTCAAAGGATCAGTAACTCAGGGGGAGTTTCAACCAATCAACACTCTATCTCACATCATGACAATACTGAGGCAACCTCATCTAGAGCTTATCTACCACCTCAAAAGAAATGGACCAAGAATCATCCTTTTGAATTGATCATTAGTGATGCAACATCTAAGGTACAGACTAGAAGGGCTACTCAAGATGAATGTCTATACAATAGTTTTCTATCACAGGAGGAACCTAAGAGAGTGGAAGAAGCTCTATTGGATCCAGATTGGATTTTAGCAATGCAAGAGGAGCTAAACCAATTTGAGAGGAACAAGGTATGGAAGCTGGTACCCAAGCCAAAGAACAAGAGCTCTATTGACACAAAATGGGTATTCAGAAACAAGATGGATGAAAATGGCATTGTCATAAGGAATAAAGCTAGATTGGTTGCCAAGGGTTATTCTCAATAAGAGGGAATAGATTTTGATGAGACATTTGCTCCAGTTGCAAGACTTGAAGCCATCAGAATCTTTCTAGCCTATGCAGCCTATGCCAATTTCAAAGTCTATCAAATGGATGTCAAGAGTGCATTTCTGAATGGAGAATTGGAGGAAGAAGTTTATGTAAGGCAACCTCCAGGATTTGAAGATCCAAATTTTCCAGACTATGTGTATTATCTATTGAAAGCACTCTATGGACTAAACCAAGCACCTAGAGCCTGGTATGAGACTTTGTCAAAATTTCTCCTAGATAATTACTTCACAAGAGGTACTGTTGACAAAACTCTTTTCTTTAGAAATGTTAATGGCTCCACAATACTTGTTCAAATCTATGTAGATGATATTATATTTGGTTTTACAGATGATAAGCTTTGTAAAAAGTTTGCTAAGTTAATGCAAAGTAAATATGAAATGAGCATGATGGGAGAGCTAACTTATTTTCTTGGTTTACAAGTTAAACAAGTTAGTGGTGGAATTTTCATTAGTCAAACTAAATATATTTATGATTTTTAAAGAAGTTTGACTTAATGGATTGTTCATCTGCAAAAACTCCCATGGCCACTGCCACAAAGCTTGAATTAAACAAGGCTGAAAAGTCTGTGGATATTACAAGTTATAGAGGCATGGTTGGCTCTCTTCTATATTTAACTGCTAGTAGACCTGATATAATGTTTTCTACATCTCTGTGCTAGATTTCAAGCTGACCCTAAAGAATCTCACTTAGTGGCTATTAAAAGAATTTTTAGATATCTCAAAGGGGCTCCAAATCTAGGAATTTGGTACCCTAGAGAGTCTAGTTTTGATCTAATTGGCTACTCAGATGCAGATTATGCAGGTTGCAAAATAGACAGGAAAAGTACAAATGGCACCTGTCAATTTCTAGGGAATAAGCTTGTGTCATGGTTCAGCAAGAAGCAAAATTTTGTTTCTACATCAACAGCTGAAGCTGAGTACATTACTGCTGGTAGTTGCTGTGCACAGATACTGTGAATGAGGAATCAACTATTTGACTATGGGCTAAATGTTGACAAAATTCTAATATTCTGTGACAACACAAGTGCCATTACCATTACTGAAAATCCAGTACAACACTCAAGAACCAAGCACATTGACATCAAGTACCACTTCATAAGGGAACATGTGATGAATGGTACAGTGGAACTTCATTTTGTTCCAAGTGAAAAGCAGATTGCAGACATATTTACCAAGCCACTTGATGAATCAACATTCACAAGATTAGTAAGTGAGATAGGTATGCTTAATTATTCATAAATTCATTTCCTTATTATAATTTGTCTTGTAGCCTAAAATGAATTTGTTGCAAGAACAAAGTTGGCTTTCAGTAAAGTTTATTCTATCAATGGATATTCCCTATCCGTTGAAAGCCAAAATTGTTCTATAAACGGATGTTCATTGTTACACCCGGCATTTCTGTGTAATATTAATTGTAAATTTGGTGTAATTATAAAGCCGAATGCCAATATATTCAACTATTGTATGCTTGTGTGAATGAGAATTTCTGCGTCTTAAATTTTCGTTATGTGGTATATGAATTTTCAATGCAAAAAATTTATTTATTTCTTTCATTTTTGATTTATAAGGAATATTTTTAAACCTTGAATAAATATCTTTTTAAAAGTTATTTGTTCACAAAATTCAAATGTAGTTTTATAAAATTTCTAAAAATCCAAGTTATTTTATGGTATAAATTTTATAATTTTTGAACTTGTGTTTTATTTTATAAAAATAAATCTTTATAAATGTTAATTGTTATAATTAGCAAATTACATAGTTTTCCTTGCATGCAAATCCTTTCTATTCAATCCAAAAGGACTAAAGAGACAATTACCACCCCCACTAACTCTTATTTTCTAGACAAATTCCTCCTTTACCCTTGCATGCAAAATGATCCAAGTTTAAGTGGAAGGGTGGTCATGTCAATTCCTATTTCCACTCACATTTGTCAAAACAAAAACCATAAAACAAGTAAAGACATGATCATTTCACACATCACTCACCACCACACTCTTTCTTCCCTCCCTCCTCTCTCTCACTCTCGGTTTTCTCCCCCCTCACTCTCGGGTTTTGCCGAGATCAACCCCCTCCCCATTTTCTTTCTTTCTCAATCAAGTTCCACCTTCTACAATAAGTAAATGTTACTTCCCATGCCATGATCACTTATATTTTAAAGAGTTTTGAGTAGGAAGTTTAAGTTTTAAGGTTGCATGTTAAGGTTTTAGTTGAAACTCAAAGTACAACCTTGATTCTTGTGAGTTTAAGGTTATTTTTGAGAGGACTACAAGGAATGGTGAAGTGCCAAGTCTTGAGAAGAAAAATCTTGATGTTAAATGGCCATTCCCTTCCATTTTATTCGGCCATGACCATAGGGGAGCTGAATGAATGGTTCTTGAGACCATTCTTGTTGCTTTGTTCAATTTTTGCATGACTATGTGATAATGGCTTGAATTTTGTAGTAAAAATTTGATGAAACTCCTTGCATGCTAAGTGATCATCTAGATATAGCTCATGCTAGGCTTGCATATAAATTTCTTGGTAAAACATATTTAGAAAACATGTTGTTTGGCTTGCAAAACTCGAAGACATGCATGCATGTGGATTTCATTTAGAATGTTATAAGATTTTGATCATTTGGAAAGATTTTATTAGTAAACTTTAATTTCAGTAGGAATAATGTGTTAATATTGATTAATTCTTCTTGATGCATGGTAATAAGTTATGTATATCTTTTATAAAATGCATAAGTTGTTGTTTCAAAAACTTGATGATTTGTGAGTTGTGAAATGTGGTTTCTTTTGTTTTGCCATGATTGCACCTTAGGTAAGGATGATCTCCACCAAGATTATTTTGAGTATAAGGGAATTAGTTTAGTAGATCACCATGTTTAAGTCTTGGTTTGGGTATTGGGTTGTTGGTGGTTGAGTTGTCAAGTCAAAACCTTGGAGAAAGGAGAGTTATAGTTTCTGCAGAAAATCAGTTTAGTACCCTAAGGTTTAGAGTGAGTTTTGACAATGTCATTGATGTGAACTTTGAGGCCCAAGCCACCAGAAGTTAGTATTGGGAGTATATAAAAGGTTTTAGGTGTTGGTTGGAGGTTTGCATGTCATTTGGTTAGGTGCACAAGTAGAATAACAAAATCTGTCCAGCAGGGGACAGTTTTGTTGCAACTTAGAAATTGGGAGATTTGACCATGTCATGGGTAGACCCTCATTAGGCCCTGTTGGGCCTTAGTTAGAGGGAGTGTCAGAGAAGTTTTTCCAACCATATTTCATAGGATATGAGTTAGAACCATGTGTCACAAGTTAATTCAAGTTAGAGTGTTTTCTGCCCAGGAAAACAGGGGAACCATGGACTTTAAGCTTAGGCCCAAGAAGGCCCAAGCCAGGCCCTTGAGCCACATCAAGTTTGGGAGATGCCCTTAGGTCAGGAGAGTCTTGTGTAATAGTTTTAAAGGAAAACCTATAGTTTAAGGGTGTCAAATGCACTCAAGAAACCATAGTTGTCATTCTGAAATTTGCACCAGTGAACACTTTCACTTAGCACATAGTTTTAGAACACTTAGGAGTGAGATTTAGGCTGAACACCATAGTTGTAAGATAGTATAAGTTCAGTAGAATAAAAGGCACAAGTGAGGGTCAATAGGTCTTGGATAGTTTAGTAAAGGCACATCGAGTTAGGAAGCCAAAATTAGAAGACTTTGTCTAGTTTAGCGACCAAGTGACTTAAGTTGGGGGATCAAGATCATCCAAGCCTAGTGTTGCATTATGGTGTATATGGTGTTATTTGGTATTAATATATGATATGTGATTATGTGGCTATGTGTGTGCAACTATAAATTAAAGGTGAATATAAATTAAGTGCACATAGGCCTAAGTGCCATACGTGTTTAAATTCGGGTTGTAAATAGGTTAAGTTGGTGAGAGTATATTATAATGAGGATTATTATTATTTATGTAGGATCTCGAGACGAGGGAAAACTTGCCATAAAGGTCGAGTGAAGCTCCAGTTGTTGCTCCTACCAGTCAGACCAGACCAGCCTTTCTCAAGGCAAGTGATTCAACTTGTCCTTCATATTTACTGCTAATAGTTCATACATTGCTACAACTATCCTGTGTCATTTGATATATTAAATCACGCGTATCTTATGTTTATCTTTGAATTATATAAAAATGCCATGAACCCTCGAGTACGTATTGCAAAGTGGTCTTATCATGATAGTATATTAAAGTAATTCGAATGCCAGGATAAAAGAAAGGGTAATTATAACTCTTGGTTGATTCTCTTGATTTACATGCTGATGATTCCTAAGTATTGATATCTCATCCTGATAGTTGAACTCTTATAGAACATTACCTTAAACCCTAAAAGCCAGATACTTATCAAAGTGATTCCTCATTGATTGATACTCCTCTTTCTTATCCTAAAGCTTGACAATTCTTATATATCCTGAGTTAAAGATCATTTCTGCATACCTTAACACCCTTAGTATTCATGAAGCTTATCTTCTTGATGATCCAGCACTTGAACCTTGATGAGAAACCATTGCTTTAAGCCCAATTTGGCATTACCCTTTATAATATCCAATAGCCTCACTAAATCCCCTTGTCTAATCTTTGATATATGTAAACCATTCAGTTACTTTAATAAAGTATAGTTTTGTGAATCATGACCCTGAGATTTAGTACCATATTTCCCATGTTTCGAGTTGATCTATAATCCCTTGATAAAAAAAAAGAAAAAAATGTTCACTGTAAAAGAGATTTTGTTATAAATCGGCATCAGTTTTTGAAATAAATAAAATGTGGGTTTTCAGTCCCAAAGGGGGATAAATGTTTTCTTTGAATAGTGGATCTGGACTGAGACGCGAGTCCTTTCCACACTTATATTAGGCTTAAAAGTTGCCTAGGGATTCCCATTAATGTTTTAGAACCCAGCGAGGTTCGGGATTACTTCGCGGCTGATCACCGGCTGTAATCCGTAGCGTCATAAAATGATTTTGAATAAGATATGATTTTGAAATTGTTTTGATACAAACGGAATGATGCCATCACCCAAAGTTTTATCTCTCGTTATCACTGGTTATGTCTTCTCATTGACATTCTTTAATATATATCTCGATTTATGTTTTGTATCGTATTATTTAGCACTTGTTGAGCATTTGGCTCACTCCTTGCTTTACCCTGATATTACAGCTAGCAGCTATGGTCAGATTCAAGCAGACTGCCTGTAAGACCTGTGATGCTGATGCTTATGTTTGAGCTCAGGTAGAATAAGTGATAGTAGTTTGTGTGAGGACTCGGTATTTAAAATCAGTTGTAATAGATGGTAGTGTTGGGCTGTTCCAAACCCTAAACTGTAAGATCTTGGATTTGGGTATGTTTATTTATTTGTTGTAATAGTTATATTTAATTTGCTGTTTAAATTGGGGTGTGACAGGTTTTGGTATCAGAGCTACGGTTTAGAGTCCCTGGACAGCCCAAATAGGTTAAAGGGTATATGTGTAGGTTATAGATAATATGCGAGAGAGTAGGTTAAGTAAGTTTATTATTAATACTCTTCTTATTGGTTTGTCAGCAAAGGGCGCATTCCTCGTCATCCTCTGGTTCGGACGACACTATTGCTTTTACCATGTATGCTGAGTTGAGGCGCGGGTTTGATATGCTTCAGGGAAAGTACGACCGATTGATAGACCGACTGAAGAACATGTACCCGGAAAACTGAAACTACGAAGGGAAGCCCAAGGAACAGATGACTGCGAGACTTGAGACCTTGGTTCAGTACGTCAACACTAAGCTTGAGGAGATGCCAGCGCACCGGGACCGTACCAGCCAGTATGTCATTCAGATGGTGGCGGATGAGCTCCAAAGCATTGTGAAGACGCTTCGAGAGGAAAAGACTACCAAGCCCCGTTCAGATGGAGTGGAGCCTTAGTTCTTTCCATTTACCTTTCATGTTGTTGTACTATCAGACTCCGTAGAATTTCCCAGTTGTTTCCGTTATTTCCTTTAAATAATCCTGTTGATCCTAGAATCAGACTTTGTTCTAATCCCATGTATTGTGACCTTTAAAATTCAATAATCATGCTCTATTGTTCCAATTGCTCTCAACTGTTATTATACTCTTTTATATGCATCATCATATCTGCTTAATTTGAAGCCTGACCTCATATGTAAATAAGAATGCCATGCAATACCCTCGAATTGTTTTATTATTCGTATCTGTTTTGACATAACTCTTATTTCAGGATCATGCCTCCCAAAAAGAAGAACCCAACAACCACATCCACCACAGACCCAAATATTCTTCGACTACTGGAAACTTTGCAACAGCAAACCAATGCTATAGCCCAACAACAACTAAGTCTTCAACAGCGAATTGAAAACCAAGATAACCATGAACCACACCAACCACCTGAACCACCAATACCACCTAGACAAATTGTCACTTTCAAGGCTATTCAGAATGTGAATCCACCTGCATTTCATGATACTACTGATCCAGTAATAGCTAACACATGGATCAAGGAGATGGAAAGGGCTTTTGAGTTGGTACAGTTAGGAGACGATCAGAAGACGCCGTATGTTACTTACTTCTTGAAGGGCGAAGTCATCTATTGGTGGGAATCAGTAAAAGCTATGGAAGCAACTCAACAGGTTTCTTGGGAGAGATTTAAGAAGTTATTTCTGGACAAGTATTACCCTAAGTACATGCAGAATTAGACGGAGCTTAAATTTTTGGAGCTGAAGCAAGGGAACATGACTTTACTGGAGTATGAGAAGAAGTTCATTGAGTTGTCAAGGTTTGTGACAAAGTATACCAGTACCGAGGAGGAAAAAGCGAAGAAATTTCAGCAAGGATTGGAGCCTTGGATCAGAGATAAAGTGGCTATGTTTGAGCTTGAAACTTATGCGGGAGTAGTACAGAAAGCTGCTCTGATTGAAAATAATGGGACACAGTCAAGGAAGGAAAGGGATAACAAGAAGAGGAAGATTCTTATGAATCAATTCTGTCCGAAGTGTGAGATTGATATTTCGGGGTATAATGTAATAACCCCAATTTTTGGAATTTTTGAAACCCTTATGAATAGTGCTTTTGCTGAGTATGCGGAATAAGAAAACTTTTCATACCACACTATGTATGGGTTCTTCTATTGTTATTCTGAGATCTTATTAGTACTTTATATGGGATATAAGTGTATGTAAAGATTGTCAGAATCCAAATTCGAACACTTTGATTTTTCCCGAAAATCTACCAGATACAGAAAGAACTGAGTATAAGGTAACAGAATAAAAAGGATTTAAATTAAAGGATTATAAGAGAGGATCATAAAAGGAATAAAATGTATTGAGAAAGGTTAAGGAAACCTAAGTAATAAGATCTCGGGTATGATCCCTCAAACGATAAACGAAAATGAAAGTTAAGCGAGCCGTATAACAGATCAGCGGTCATTAGCCAAGTAATTAGAAGCTAATCAAAGAGGTTAGTGGGGATGATGTCATCAAACCAATAAGAAGAGGACAAAGGTGGGAGGGTGACATCACATGGTGACATAAGCATGACCAAGCAAAGTGTGTTGTTGGTTGATTTAGAACCACACAAAAGTTACCATGGTAAAAGGTAACAAAACAAATCAAAAACAACCAACCAAGCCAAAACATTTCATTTTCACCAAAAACACAAAATTATTTCACCTTCTTCATCAAGCTCTCGGCTTTCCTTCATTTTCAAGGAGAAAAAAATCAAAATCCAAGATCCAAGCATTGTTAAATCATGAGATAATTATCCAAGGTTCCTTATACATAGATATAGTTATCCTATGAATCTAAGCTCCAAATTCCTTCACAATCTCTTCCTAAAAATCATGGGAGAAGATGGTGAATGGTGTTTTTCAAGAACTAAAATTTTTGTTCTTGAGTTTTTGTTTAGATTAAGCTTGGTTAAGGACTTTTAAGGGTGATTTCAAGCTAGTTACTTGATTCTCCACTCTCCAAGGAAGGTATAACCCCTCCAAACCCTAACTTTACTTGAGTATTAGGTTTAGTTATGTTGTTATAGTTCATGAGAGGCTTGTTTGTTGTGAATGTAGAGGATAGTTGGTGTTGTAATGTTTTGGAGTTATAATTCTTAGAGTATTGATTAATGAACTTAGGTATAGTTTAAATTCATGTTTGAGAATAGTATAAATTGATAATGTTTAGTTGTTGGGGCTCTTATGGTGAAGTATGGATGGAGTTTGGTTGTGATGTTGATTGTGGGTTGATTGTGGGTTGATTTGGAGTGGTATAAATTTGGGTAATCGCGTAAACATAGCCGTCGTAATGCCCGATTTACCGTAGACTGTTTTTGTTCTTAACATCAGAACCCTTGAACTCACTGTTAGGTTTTGACCATTGCCATGTTTAGATAGTTCATGTTACGAGCTTCGTTTTGATATGTGGTTCGTTTGAATCCGATGTACGGTTTAGGAGAAACGACCGTTTTAAGTAACGGCGTTTCGCGACCGAACCATTACCCCTCGCCTTACTTTGAAACCTTGGTTAAGGACTTTAAATGACTAATTTATCACGCCCCCAACTTGAACAACAAAATAAATATAGCTATTACAAAATTTTAACAGAAATAACACAACCAAATCCAAGATCTTACAGTTTAGGGTTTGGAACAGCCCAACACTACCAACTATTACATCTGATTTTAAAAACCGAGTCCTCACACAAACTACTATCACTTATTCTACCTGAGCTCGAACATAAGCATCAGCATCACAGGTCTTACGGGCAGTCTGCTTGAATCTAACCATAGCTGCTAGCTGTAATATCAGGGTAAAGCAAGGAGTGAGCCAAATGCTCAACAAGTGCTAACAGTACGATACAAAACATAAATCGAGATATACATTAAAAAATGACAATGGAAAGACATAACCAATGATAACGAGAGATAAAACTATGCACGATGGCATCATTTTGCTTGTATCAAAACAATTTTAAAATCATGTCTTAATCAAAATTATTTTATGACGCTACAGATTACAGCCGGTGATCAGCCGCGAAGTAATCCCGAACCTCGCTGGGTTCTAAAACATTAATGGGAATCCCTAGGCAACTTTTAAGCCTAATATAAGTGTGGAAAGGACTCGCGTCTCAGTCCAGATCCACCATTCAAAGAAAACATTTATCCCCCTTTGGGACTGAAAACCCATATTTTATTTATTTCAAAAACACTGATGCCGAATTATAACTAAAATCTCTTTTTACAGTAAACATTTTTATCAAGGGATTATAGATTAACTCAAAACACGGGAAAAATGATACTAACTCTCAGGGCCATGATTCACCAAAACTTTACTCTATTAGGGTAACTAAAAGGTTTTCATATGTCAAAACTTGGACAAGAAAATTTAGTGAGGCTAATGGATAATATGAAGGGGTAATGCCAAACTGGGCTTAAAGCAATGGTTTCTGGTCAAGGTACAGGCGTTGGATCATCAAGAAGATAAGCTTCATGAATACTAAGGGTGTTAAGGTATGAAGAAATGATCTTTAGCTCAGGATATATCAGAATTGTCAAGCTTTAGGATAAGAAAGAGGGGTATCAATCAATGAGGAATCACTTTGATAAATATCTGGCTTTCAGGATTCAAGGTAAGTTTCTATTGGGATTCAAGTATCAGGATGAGAAATCAATACTTAGGAATCATCAGCATGTTAATCAAGAGGATCAATCAAGTAATATAACAACTCTTCATTTTATCATGGCATTTAACTATCATGAAAAAGACTTTTGAACTACTTGCAATACGTACTCGAGGGTTCATGGAATCCCTATATAACTCAAAGATAAACAAAAGATACGCTTGATTTAAATATGTCAAAATGACTCAGGATAATTGCATCGATATATATGAACTATTTACAGTAAATACGAAGGTCAAGTTGAATCACTTGCCTTGAGAAAGGCTGGTCTGGTCTGACTGTTAGGAGCAACAACTGGAGCTTCACTCAACCTTTATGGCAAGTTTTCCCTCGTCTCGAGATCCTACATAAATAATAATAATCCTCATTATAATATATTCTTACCATCTTAACCTATTTACAACCCGAAATTTAACACGGATGGCACTTAGGCCTATATGCACTTAATTTTATATTCACTTTTAAATTACAAATGTTCACACGTAGCCACATAATCACATATCATATATTAATAACATTATATATACCATAATGCAACACTAGGCTTGGATGATCTCGACTCACAATTTAAGTCACTTGGTCGCTAAACTAGACAAAGTCTTCTAATTTTGGCTTCCTAACTCGATGTGCCTTTACTAAACTATCCAAAACCTATTGACCCTCACTTGTGTCTTTTTCTCTACTGACCTTATACTATCTTAAAACTACGGTGGTCGACCTAATACTCACTCCTAAGTGTTCTAAAACTATGTGATAAGTGAAATTGCTCACTGGTGCAAATTTCAGAATGACAACTATGGTTTCTTGAGTGCATTAGACACTCTTAAACTACAAGTTTTCCATCAAAACATTTACACAAGACACTCCTGACCTAAGGGCATCTCACAAACTTGATGTGGCTCAAGGGCCTGGCTTGGGCCTTCTAGGGCCTAAGCTAAAAGTCCAAGGTTCCCCTGTTTTTCTGGGCAGAAAACGCCCTGACTTGAATTAACTTGCGACACATGGTTCTAACTCATATCCTATGAACTATTGTTGGAAAAACTTCTCTGACACTCCCTCTAACTAAGGCCCAATAGGGCCTAATGAGGGCCTACCCATGACATGGTCAAATCTCCCTATTTCTAAGTTGCAACAAAACTGTCCCTGCTGGACAGATTTTGTTGTTCTACTTGTGCACCTAACCAAATGACATGCAAACCTCCAACCAACTCCTAAAACCTTTTATATACTCCCAATACTAACTTCTGGTGGCTTGGGCCTCAAAGTGCACATCAATCACATGGTCAAAACTCACTCTAAACCTCAGAGTGCTAAACTGATTTTCTGCAGAAACTATAACTCTCCTTTCTCCAAGGTTTTGACTTGACAAACTCAACTACCAACAACCCAATACTCAAACCAAGACTTAAATATGGTAATCTACTGAAGTAACTCCTTTATTCTCAAAATAACCTTGGGTGAGATCATCCTTACCTAGGGTACAATTATGACAAAACAAAAGAAACTACACTTCACAACTCACAAATCTTCATGCTTTTGAAACAACAAGATATGCATTTTTATTAAAAGATAACCACAAATTATTACCATGCAACAAGAAGCATAAATCAATATTAACACATTGTTCCTACTGAAATTAAGGCTCACTAACAAAATCTTTCCAAATGATCAAAATCTTATAACATTCTAAGAGAAATCCACATGCATGCATGTTTTCGGGTTTTGCAAACTAAAACAACATATTTTCTACATATATTCTATCATAAAATTGACATGCAAGCCTAGCATAAGCTATACCTAGATGATCACTTAGCATGCAAAGAGTTTTATCAAATTTTCACTATAAAATTCAAGTCATTATCACATAAACATGCAAAAATTGATTTAAGCAACAAGAATAGTCTTAAGGACCATTCATTCGGCTCCCATATGGTCATGGCCGAATGAAATGGATGGGAATGGCCATTTAATCATCAAGAGTTTCCCTCTCAAGACTTGGCACTTCTCCATTCCTTGTAGTCCTCTCAAAAACAACCCTAAACTCACAAGAATCAAGGTTGTATTTTGAGTTTCACTAAAACCTTTACATGCAACTTTTAAACTTAAACTTTTCACTCAACACTCTTTGAATTATGTATGATCAAGATATAGGAAGTAACATTTACTTGATTGGAAAGTGGGATCTCGAATGAAGAATGAAGAAAAGGGAGGGGGTATGGCTTCGGCCAAAAAGCCGAGAGGAGAGGGGAGAACCGAGAGGAGGGGAGGAAAGGAGGAGTGTGGAAATGGTGGGGTGAAAGTGGAGTAATAATCATGTTAGTTTGGTTTTTATTTGACCAAAAGTGAGTGGATTTAAGATTTTACAATAGTAACCTTCCAACATAGTTAGGTAGATTTGCATGCAAGGACAAAGTGGTAATTTGGTTAGTAGAATGAAAGTGAGTGGGGTTGGAAATGTCTTCCTTGCCCCTTAGTTGAATTGGAAGAGTATTTGCATACAAGGGTAGCCATGTAATTTGCTAATTATAACAAATAAAATTTGTAAAGATTTATTTTTATAAAATAAAATACAAGTTCAAAAATTATAAAATTTATACCATAAAATAACTTGGATTTTTAGAGACTTTATAAAATCATTTTCAAAATTTGTGAACAAAATACCTTTTAAAGGAAAATTTTTCCAAGGCTTAGAATATTCCTTATAAATAAAAAATAATGCAATTAAATAAACTCTTGCTTTGAAAAATCATATACTACATAAAGCAAATTTATAATGCCGAAATTTTTCACTCACACCAATGTAGAATATATTTGCATTCGGCTTTATAATTACACCAAATTCACAATTAATATTACATAAAATTCCGGTCGTAACATCCTCTCCCCCTTAAGGGATTCTGTCCCCAGAATCTAAGAGAACAGATGAGGATACCAGGAACACATATCAGACTCTAACTCCCAAGTCGATTCTTCGACCTTAGGGTTCCTCCAAAGTACTTTCACTAACTTTACCGACTTATTCCTAAGACTCTTTACTTGCCAGTCGAGTATTTTGACTGGTTGCTCCACAAATGACAGGTCTGCCTGAATTTCTACAGGTTCATATTCTATCACATGGCTAGCGTCAGGATTGTACTTCTTAAGCAATGACACATGGAACACATTATGCACATGCTGATACAGAGGTGGTAAGGCCAACTCATAGGCCACCTTTCCCACTTGACTCAATAGTTCAAAAGGACCTATGTATCTAGGTGCTAACTTCCCTTTCTTGCCAAATCTAAACAACCCTTTTCTTGGTGACACCTTCAACAAAACAGCTTCGCCAATTTGGAATTGAACATCCTTACGCGCTGGATCCACATACTTCCTCTGTCTATCTTGAGCAACAAGCAACCTTTTCTGAATTAACTTGACTGTGTCATGCAACTGTTGTACCAATTTCGAGCCAAGAATTCTTCTTTCTCCTACTTCATCCCAACTTGTTGGTGATCTACATTTTCACCCGTACAAAGCTTCGTATGGTGGCATGCCGATACTGGAATGATAGATGTTGTTGTAAGAGAATTCAATCAACGGCAAGTGATCATCCCAACTACCTGCAAAATTGATTGCGCAACTGCGCAACATGTCTTCGATTGTTTGAATTATCCTTTCACTCTGGCCATCAGTCTGCGGGTGGTACGCCGTGCTCATATTCAACTTTGTGCCCAGAAATTCCTGAAATTGCTTCCAAAATCTCGAGTTAAATCGGGGATCTCTGTCTGAAACTATTGATACGGGTACTCCATGCCTCAGTACGATTTCACGTACGTACGGATGAACCAACTTGTCCAATGACGACTTCTCGTTTATTGGAAGGAAATGCGCCGACTTCGTAAGACGATCAATTATAACCCATATTGCGTCATGCCCGGATTTCGTTCGCGGTAGTCCTACTATAAAGTCCATAGCGATATTTTCCCATTTGCATTCTGGAATCTTCAGGGGCTGAATTAATCCGCTCGGTCGTTGATGTTCAGCCTTCACTTTCTGACAAATGTAACACTTCACAACCCATTCTTCCACGTCTCGCTTCATATTTGGCCACCAAAAGTTCTTCTTTAAGTCTCGATACATCTTGGTGCTTCCCGGGTGGATTGAAAATTTCGAATTATGGGCTTCATGGAGGATCTCATTCTTTAATTCAGGTAAATGAGGAATCCATATTCTAGAAAAGAACCTTAGTATCCCTTGCTCATCCCTTTGAGTATTAATCTCCTCTCCAGATAACTGATTCTTCTCTTTCTCCATTACTTCTTCTTGACATTTCTTTATCTTTTCCACTAGTGTTGGCTGAAAAGTCATTGCACGACAAACTTCCTCAACTTTTCCACAATCACAAAGTTCCGGTTCAAATCTCATGATTTCTTCAGATAACTCCTTTGGTGTTGTCAAAATCTCTCCTTCCTACTCAGAGCATCGGCCACAACATTCGCCTTTCCAGGATGGTAATTTATCGAACAGTCATAGTCCTTGATCAATTCCAGCCATCTCCTCTGCCTCATATTGAGCTCTTTCTGAGTAAAAATGTACTTTAAACTCTTGTGATCCGTGTAGATTTCATACTTCTCTCCGTAGAGGTAATGTCTCCAAATCTTAAGTGCGAACACTATGGCGGCTAGTTCCAAGTCATGTGTCGGGTACTTTAACTCATGCGGTTTCAACTGTCTTGACGCATATGCGATCACTTTACTGTGTTACATCAACACACAACCCAAACCCTTATGTGAAGCGTCGCTGAAAATTACAAAGTTCCATTGATTGTCTGGAAGTACTAACACCGGAGCTGTTACCAATTTCTGCTTTAACTCTTGAAAGCTATCCTCACATACTGCACTCCATTCAAACTTTTGATTCTTTCTGATTAACTTGGTCAATGGCGTGGCGATCTTCGAGAAATCCTTGACGAATCTTCTATAGTATCCGGCCAATCCTAGAAAACTTCGCACTTCCGTAGGAGTCTTTGGCCTTTCCCAACTCATAACTGCCTCAATCTTTGTCAGATCCACTTTAACTCCTTCATTTCCAATGACATGCCCCAAAAATTGAACTTCCCTTAACCAAAACTCACATTTAGTAAACTTGGCATACAACTTTTCTTGACGAAGTATCTCTAATGCTATTCAGAGGTGCTGCTTATGTTCTTCTTCCGACTTAGAATAAATAAGGATGTCATTAATGAATACCACGACAAATATGTCCAAATACTTCTTAAATACCCGATTCATCAGATCCATAAATGCGGCCGGAGCGTTGGTCAATCCAAACGGCATTACTAGGAATTCATAATGCCCATATCTGGTCCTGAATGCAGTCTTGGGAATATCTTCTTCCTTGATCTTTAATTGATGGTATCTCGATCTCAAATCAATCTTCGAAAAGCATTTTGCTCCCTTTAACTGATCAAAAAGGTCATCTATCCTTGGTAGCGGGTAGCGGTTCTTGATCGTTACGTTATTCAATTCTCGATAGTCTATGCATAATCGCATACTCCCGTCTTTCTTCTTTACAAACAGAACGGGTGCTCCCCATGGCGACGTACTTGGCCGTATCACTCCCTTATCCAACAATTCTTGTAGCTGGCTTGCCAACTCTTTCATTTCTGCTGGTGCCATCCTATATGGGGCCTTTGAAACTGGTTACGTGCCTGGAGCAAGGTTGATCTCGAACTCGATTTGTCGATCTAGTGGTAAGCCTGGTAGTTCATCGGGAAACACATCTGGGAACTCGTTAACTACAGGGATATCTTCCATGTTGGGGCTGCCTTTTTCTGAATCCACTACATAAGCTAGGAATGACTCACAACCTTTTCTAAGTAGCTTCTTAGCCTGAACCATTGTAAGAAATAGTTGCTCTTGCCTCTGCCCCTTAAATACTACCTTCTCTTCATTCTTCGTCTTTAAATACACTTTCTTGGTCTTACAATTAATTTGAGCGTTATTCTCTCCTAACCAATCCATTCCTAAAATTATGTCAAACTCTCCCAACTTGAAGAGTATCAAGTCGGCTGAAAACTTATACCCCGAAATATCGATCTCACACTTTGGACAAAATTGATTCACATGAATCTTCTCTTGGTTCGCAATTACCATATTTACTACCTCACTCATAATCATTTTATCACATTGGAGCTTATCAACAAAAGTTTCTGATATGAAAGATCTTGTTGCTCCCGAATCAATCAATACTTTAGCTTTGACATTATTGAGTAAAAGTGTACCTGTTATCACCTCCGAATTCTGAACAGCATCCTTCATCTTCAGATCAAATGTCCTTGTTGTTGCTTGCGGGGTTGGTGTAGGTGGTGGAGGTAATGCCAATACCTCGGCTGGCACGCTTGCACTAGCACTTGCCACATTCATCAGAGCTTTGACTGGTCCGGTTGCCTTGCACTCCCTAGCTATGTGTCCAGTCTTCCCACACTTGTAACACGTAACTCCTGGCTTCGGCATCTTGCACTCATTCGCCAAATGTCCCTTCTGATTGCACCTGTAGCATGACATACTCAGCTTATTACAGACTCCGGGGTGCCTTCTTCCACAGTGCTTGCATTCTGGCCTCTGGAACCTGTTTTCTCCAACTTGCCCTTGGCTTGCCTGATTATTCCCCTTCGATTCTTGCCTTTTACCCAAATTTCCTTTCTTTTGAAAATTTCCGCCCTTCTGGAAACCAATCCTCTTTATATTCCGATCTTGTGAACTTCCTGCTTCAGACTTTTCTCCATAAAATGGAACCTTCCTCTTCTTGTTATCCCTTTCCTTCCTTGACTGCGTCCCATTATTCTCAATCAGAGCAGCTTTTTGTACTACTCCCGCGTAAGTTTCAAGCTCAAACATAGCCACTCTATCTCTGATTTAAGCCTCCAATCCTTGTTGAAATTTCTTTTCTTTTTCCTCCTCAGTGCTGGTATACTTCGTCACAAACCTTGACAACTCAGTGAACTTCTTCTCATACTCCAATACAGCCATGTTCCCTTGCTTCAACTCAAGAAATTTTAGCTCCATCTGATTCTGCATGTAGTTAGGGTAATACTTGTCCAGAAATAACTTCTTAAATCTCTCCCAAGAAACCTGCTGAGTGACTTCCATAGCTTTTACTGATTCCCACCAATAGATGACTTCTCCCTTCAAGAAGTAAGTAGCATACGGCGTCTTCTGATCGTCTCCTAACTGTACCAACTCAAAAACCCTTTCCATCTCCTTGATCCATGTGTTATCTATCACTGGATCAGTGGTATCATGAAATGCAGGTGGATTCACATTCTGAAAAGCCTTGAAAGTGATAATCTGTCTAGGTGGTACTGGTGGTTCAGGTGGTTGGTGTGGCTCACGGTTATCTTGGTTTTCAATTTGTTGTTGAAGAGTTAGTTGTTGTTGAGCTATAGCATTGGTCTGCTGTTGCAAGGTTTCCAATAGTCGAAGAATGTTTGGGTCTGTGGTGGATGTGGTTGTTGGGTTCTTCTTTTTGGGAGGCATGATCCTGAAATAAGAGTTGTGTCAAAAACAGATATGAATGATAAAATGATTCGAGGGTATCGCATGACATTCTTGTTTTACATATGGGGTCAAGTTTCCAAATTAAGCAGATATGATGATAAAAACGTAAAATAACAGTTGAGAGCAAATGGAACAATAGCACATAATTATTGAAATTTTAAAGGTCACAATACATAGGATTAGGACAAAGTCTGATTCTAGGAATAATAGGCTTATTTAAAGGAAACAACGGAAACAACTGGGGATTCCATAGAGTCTGATGGTACAACAACATGAAAAGTGAACGGAAAGAACTAAGGCTCCACTCCATCTGAACGGGGCTTGGTAGTCTTTTCCTCTCGAAGCATCTTCACAATGCTCTGGAGCTCATCCGCCACCATCTGAATGACATACTAGCTGGTGCGGTCCCGGTGCGCTGGCATCTCCTCAAGCATAGTGTTGACGTACTGAACCAAGGTCTCAAGTCTCGCAGTCATCTGCTCCTTGGGCTTCCCTTCGTAGTTTCGGCTGTCCGGATACACATTCTTCAGTCGGTCTATCAGTCGGTCATACTTGCCCTGAAGCATGTCGAACTCGCGCCTCAACTCAGCATACACCGTGAAAGCAATAGTGTCGTCCGAACCAGAGGATGACGAGGAATGCGCCCTTTGCTGACAACCAATAAGAGGAGTATTAATAATAAATTTACTTATCCCACTCTCTCGCATATTATCTATATCCTACACACATAACCTATAACCTATTTGGGCTGTCCAGGGACTCTAAACCGCTGCTCTGATACCAAAACCTGTCACGCCCCCAACTTGAACAGCAAAATAAATTTAGCTATTTCAAAATTTTAACAGAAATAACACAACCAAATCCAAGATCTTATAGTTTAGGGTTTGGAACAGCCCAACACTACCAACTATTACTTCTGATTTTAAAAACCGAGTCCTCACACAAACTACTATCACTTATTCTACCTGAGCTCGAACATAAGCATCAACATCACAGGTCTTACGGGCAGTCTGCTTGAATCTAACCATAGCTGCTAGCTGTAATATCAGGGTAAAGCAAGGAGTGAGCCAAATGCTCAACAAGTGCTAACAGTACGATACAAAACATAAATCGAGATATACATTAAAGAATGACAATGGAAAGACATAACCAATGATAACGAGAGATAAAACTATGCACGATGGCATCATTTTGCTTGTATTAAAACAATTTTAAAATCATATATTAATCAAAATCATTTTATGACGCTACGGATTACAGTCGGTGATCAGCCGCGAAGTAATCCCGAACCTCGCTGGGTTCTAAAACATTAATGGGAATCTCTAGGCAACTTTTAAGCCTAATATAAGTGTGGAAAGGACTCGCGTCTCAGTCCAGATCCACCATTCAAAGAAAACATGTATCCCCCTTTGGGACTGAAAATCCACATTTGATTTATTTCAAAAACACTGATGCCGAATTATAACTAAAATTTCTTTTTACAGTAAACATTTTTATCAAGGGATTATAGATTAACTCGAAACACGGGGAAAATGATACTAACTTTCAGGGCCATGATTCACCAAAACTTTACTCTATTAGGATAACTAAAAGGTTTTCATATGTCAAAACTTGGACAAGAAAATTTAGTGAGGCTAATGGATAATATGAAGGGGTAATGCCAAACTGGGCTTAAAGCAATGGTTTTGGTCAAGGTATAGGCGTTGGATCATCAAGAAGATAAGCTCCATGAATACTAAGGGTGTTAAGGTATGAAGAAATGATCTTTAGCTCAGGATATATAAGAATTGTCAAGCTTTAGGATAAGAAAGAGGGGTATCAATCAATGAGGAATCACTTTGATAAATATCTGGCTTTCAGGATTCAAGGTAAGTTTCTATTGGGATTCAAGTAGCGGGATGAGATATCAATACTTAGGAATCATCAGCATGTTAATCAAGAGGATCAATCAAGTAATATAACAACTCTTCATTTTATCATGGCATTTAACTATCATGAAAAAGACTTTTGAACTACTTGCAATACGTACTCGAGGGTTCATGGAATCTCTATATAACTCAAAGATAAACAAAAGATACGCTTGATTTAAATATGTCAAAATGACTCAGGATAATTGCATCGATATATATGAACTATTTACACAAGACTCTCCTGACCTAAGGGCATCTCACAAACTTGATGTGGCTTAAGGGCCTGGCTTGGGCCTTCTTGGGCCTAAGCTAAAAGTTCAAGGTTCCCCTGTTTTACTGGGTAGAAAATGCCCTGACTTGAATTAACTTGTGACACATGGTTCTAACTCATATCCTATGAACTATGGTTGGAAAAACTTCTCTGACAATCCCTCTAACTAAGGCCCAAGAGGGCCTAATGAGGGCCTACCCATGACATGGTCAAATCTCCCTATTTCTAAGTTGCAACAAAACTGTCCCTGCTGGACAGATTTTGTTGTTCTACTTGTGCACCTAACCAAATGACATGCAAACCTCCAACCAACTCCTAAAACCTTTTATATACTGTCAATACTAACTTCTGGTGGCTTGGGCCTCAAAGTACACATCAATGACATGGTTAAAACTCACTCTAAACCTCAGAGTTCTAAACTGATTTTCTGCAGAAACTATAACTCTCCTTTCTCCAAGGTTTTGACTTGACAAACTCAACTACCAACAACCCAATACTCAAATCAAGACTTAAACATGGTAATCTACTGAACTAACTCCCTTATTCTCAAAATAACCTTGGGTGAGATCATCCTTACCTAGGGTACAATTATGGCAAAACAAAAGAAACTACACTTCACAACTCACAAATCTTCATGCTTTTGAAACAACAAGATATGCATTTTTATTAAAAGATAACCACGAATTATTACCATGCAACAAGAAGCATAAATCAATATTAACACATTGTTCCTACTGAAATTAGGCTCACTAACAAAATCTTTCCAAATGATCAAAATCTTATAACATTCTAAGAGAAATCCACATGCATGCATGTCTTCGGTTTTAGCAAACCAAAACAACATATTTTCTACATATATTCTATCATAAAATTGACATGCAAGCCTAGCATAAGATATACCTAGATGATCACTTAGCATGCAAAGAGTTTTATCAATTTTTCACTACAAAATTCAAGTCATTATCACATAAACATGCAAAAATTGATTTAAGCAACAAGAATAGTCTTAAGGACCATTCATTCGGCTCCCATATGGTCATGGCCGAATGAAATGGATGGGAATGGCCATTTAATCATCAAGAGTTTCCCTCTCAAGACTTGGCACTTCTCCATTCATTGTAGTCCTCTCAAAAACAACCCTAAGCTCACAAGAATCAATGTTGTATTTTGAGTTTCACTAAAACCTTTACATGCAACCTTTAAACTTAAACTTTTCACTCAACACTCTTTGAATTATGTATGATCAAGAAATAGGAAGTAACATTTACTTGATTGGAAAGTGGGATCTCGAATGAAGAATGAAGAAAAGGGAGGGGGTATGGCTTCGGCCAAAAAGCCGAGAGGAGAGGGGAGAGCCGAGAGGAGGGGGAGGAAAGGAGGAGTGTGGAAATGGTGGGGTGAAAGTGGAGTAATAATCATGTTAGTTTGGTTTTTATTTGACCAAAAGTGAGTGGATTTGAGATTTTACAAGAGTAACCTTCCAACATAGTTAGGTAGATTTGCATGCAAGGACAAAGTGGTAATTTGGTTAGTAGAATGAAAGTGAGTGGGGTTGGAAATGTCTTCCTTGCCCCTTAGTTGAATTGGAAGAGTATTTGCATGCAAGGGTAGCCATGTAATTTGCTAATTATAACAAATAAAATTTGTAAAGATTAATTTTTATAAAATAAAATACAAGTTCAAAAATTATAAAATTTATACCATAAAATAACTTGGATTTTTAGAGACTTTATAAAATCATTTTCAAAATTTGTGAACAAAATACCTTTTAAAGGAAAAATTTTCCAAGGCTTAGAATATTCCTTATAAATCAAAAATAATGCAACTAAATAAACTCTTGCTTTGAAAAATCATATACTACATAAAGCAAATTTATAATGCAGAAATTTTTCACTCACACCAACGTACAATCATTGAATATATTTGCATTCGGCTTTATAATTACACCAAATTCACAATTAATATTACATAAAATGCCGGTCGTAACATAATTGGGGTATGAAACAATTATGTTAAGTGGATTAGGCAGTTGGTAAGGTACTCGCGAAAGAATCGCCTTAAAACTCTTAATGGTTAATTTATTAAAAATGGTGGAGCCGAGGGTACTCGAACGACTTAGGTGATTCGTTAAGCGTAGGAGTGACCATAAGCAAACGTTAGGGTTCAATTGGTTAAAGTCTAGTTTCTTAAGCGACTGGGGTCTAATTCCAACTTATGTTGTTATTCATAGGTTATCGGACCCACTCTAAGCTTAAGTCTATCCGGGAGCACTCAGGCAAGTTTTCTATCCGTTATACTATTGTTGTGATGTATACATTTGGATATGCATTATCTTGTGATGGATGCATAATGGTTAATTAGCAAATTCTTGTGATATATTGTAGCATGTGATATGGTATATATGCATGCCTGTTTCTTATTCTTGATACATATATCTGTTGATTCAGTTGATAATACCTATGCTAGAGATAAGCGGTAATTTGCATATACCCTTAGTATAGGGGACCCAAAGGTGAACTTTTTCTAAAACCGGGAGTCGAGGCTCCCGAGTATAATATATATATATATATTTATATATATATATATATGAATAGTTTTCAAAACTATAAATCAAATAAGGTTTATTCGATAACTTTATTTTATTATTGAATATTATCTTGAATATTCATTCGAGGGCTTATGACCCCGTTTAATTATTATTGAATATTATTTTGAATATTAATTCGAGGGCTTATGACTCTGTTTATTTTATTAAATGAATATTATTTTGAATATTCCTTCGAGGACGTATGTATCCGATTATTTACTACATAATATTCTTTATTTTATTAAAGAATAATGTGTCGATAATCAAACTTACTTTTGATTATTCAAATAAGGATATTACTTTCGTATAAGTACATCTTTGATTAATTAAGATTCATTTCAAGTATAAGTTTTACAACTTCTACTTCAATTAGTTTTATAAAGATTATTCTTTATGAGAATATTATTTAAATAATAATATTCAGATATTTTCTAATATATTAGGACTGATTTTATTTATTAAATCAGCATTACTCCAAACATTCTTAAAAATGTTTTGCGAGTCTTCAAAATGATTTTAAAAGTTAGAGCGGATCCCAAAACTCATTTTATATTCGCAACAAGGTTGCTATTTTGATAAAAGAGTTTAAATTACTTACCCAATACTCGGGAAGTAAAATTCTTGGAACAAGTTAATCCATTAACAGGCATCGCCTGGGAAATAGCGGTGAGTTTTCCTTTCCAACTAGATACGACTTCTTGGTGGAGCCGTATCAACAAGTTTCTACTTGGGGAAAGGGGGGACGAGCTTTACGTTTCAGAGTCATGGATTTCATCTGAACTAGGAGTGGCGTAAGTGGTCGAGTAGCGCCGGCCCGGCCTTATTATATTGGCCCAAATGGCCCGGAAGTTCCTCTAAGACGGTCAATTCCTTAGGAGTCCAGTGTTCGGTTGAAAATAAATCCGACAGGTTCTCCTCTACATGTAGAAAATGGTGGGGTTGTACTACTACGACTGATCATCGTAAGTGGTCTTCCTGGCGCGGCAAACTCCCGTAATGAGTTCATCATCCAATTGGATATTTCTGCAACACTACCCAGAGCACTTCGAAAGAAAGGCTATGGTTGGGCGATTGTTGAGTGTTGGCAGGGTCAAGTTTTCAAAATGATGTTTGCATCAAATGAAGTATCTCATAACTTCATTTTATTTTGATGATATTTTAAAGATTGATTCTATGCAAGTTTTGTCTTGTAGCTTAATCTATGGGATGAACTATTTATACATTGAACGGCGGTAGTTCAAGTAGTATTCAGAAAAGATATAAGTATATTGAAGTATCTTGTAACTTCATCTTTTAAACTTATATCTAGTTAATGATTGTCTTATGAATGACAAAGGTTTCAGAAAAATGTTGAGACAAGGTTAGATATATGAGATCACCTTGCAACGATATTTTTATACAGTTATACACTGGAACTCTGTGTGTATTATGCATGGAAGAGGACTTCCAAGATTTTGAAAAGTATATACAATATGTATATATACTGAATATTTTGCGACTTCATCGCATTAAGATATCAGCTTGGTTCATTTCTTCTTGACCAAGACTTTCATGAGTACTATGAGAATGCTCATATATTGTTAATTATTATACATATTATTTCGGTGGGCTTATTGCTCACCCTTGCTTTCTTCTTTCATCACACAACATCAGATAGACAAGATGAACAGGACCAAGCTCCCAATTCGTGAGCGGATAGGAAACGTTCCGTAGTTTCCTATAGGCATTGATGTCGCTGTAGCTGAGGTAGGAACTACCAATAGGCTAGGCTTTCAACTTTTGATGTACCAGACTTATGTATCTTTATCAATTGTAATAATGGCAAAGAAATGAAAATTTATTCAGAAACCCTTTTAAGGTGTAATGGCATATAATTTTGGAATAAAATGACTCGTGTTATTTTTGGATATTCATCTCTGAGACTATAACTTGTGGTGTGTGTGTTTATTGTGGGGTCACAGTACAGAGTAGTTGATTGTTTATTAAGATTGGGTGTTATTAAGGGAAATGGAACTCGTGACAACCCGAATCCCCGACCCCGGACTTGGGGGTGTTACAGAAATGGTATCAGAGCGAAACGTTATAAACCTCAGAGATGATGTGATGTTAAAATAATAAGTTCACTAAGATAATAAGAACTCTTGCCAAGTTCATAGTCGGACTACCTAACGTAGTATTGACAGTTAAAACCCTTATGGGAAACCTTATAAATATCGTGATAGAAGTATAGTTCGTTATCGTATATGGTAGCGGGACTCCGAACCCTGGGGTTGAGGAGCAACAACACGATGATGTTTTATTAGTTATTGGAGATCAGATTGTGGATCCGATAGAGCGTCCTAACACGGGACCGGATGATGTTCATATTGAGGATGTAGCGGTTGAGGATGTTGTCCTAGAAGGGATTATCGCTGAGAAGGATCCTGTGAAGGATCCTCACAAGAATGAATAAAGGACCACTGAGGAATTGATGACCATGGTTAGGGCAACTACCAGAGGTAGGATTGGCCAGTCACTACCAGAGGTTCGTTCAAGTTTGTAAAGATAGTAGCCCCTTTGACGCGGCTTACTCGTAAGACTGAGAAGTTCTAATGGACAGAGAAATGCGAGAACAGCTTTTAAGAACTGAAGCAAAGATTGATGGCGGCCCCTATGATGGCATTGCCGGATGGAAAAGGAGATTTTGTGATGTGTGGTAACGCTTCGCATAAGGAATTATGGTGCTTCTTATAAGCATAACAAGGTAATCGCGTACGCATCAAGACAATTAAGGGATTATAAAATTTGATATCCCCACCCATGAGCTTGGGCTCATGGCAATAGTTTTGCCATAAAGATTGGAGGCACTACTTGTATGGAGAGAAGTGCGAGATTTACACAAGCCATAAGTGCTCTAGTGCATTTTTATGCAGAAAGAGCTCAACATGCGCCAGGGGAGGTGGTTAGAGCTAATCAAGAATATTGATTGGGAGATTCTTTATCATTCGGGAAAAGCCAATGTGGTAGCTGATGCCCTTAGTAAAAAGGAGAAACTCAAGATGATAATGTCTTTGGGAGAGTTTATGAGAGATTTTGAGAAAATGGAAATAGAAGTGAAGGTAACCAGAGCCGGTACCGAAAAGATGTTTGAGATTGCAATACAGTCCGAATTATCGGAAAAGAACATATTGTGCCAGAAAAAGTGATGAATGAAGGCAGAGAGCCAACATTTAGATAAAAGATTAATACCGAGAAAGATGATAAGGGAATAATGAGGTATTCCTACAGAATTTGGGTTCCAAATGTTCAAGAGCTTAAAGATGAAATCTTAGATGAAAGCTAGTTTGAGAAATAAGATTTAGAGCAAACCCTGAACGTGATAGTCAGGGAGGTCGCCATCAAGATAGAAGGAACCCATAACATAATGGAGTGGAAAATGAGGATTTTAACGTATAAGATAACCCCAAGTATGGGAGAAGGATGAAACATTTCATACTAAGGAAACAGAATGTCGAGTAAGGAAAGGAGACCCGAGACGGTACTCCTATACGGCAATTCATGGACCTGTCTAAAAAGAACTTAGACTATTATCCCCAACCACCACCTTGAGGAAACAATGCGGTAGGAAATTCTTTCATGACCTTTAAGTCGCTAAGCTCTCAGAGTTCCAAGGAACAGGTTGACCCAGTCGAGGCAAGAGCCTGGCTAAAGGAAATACAGGAATCATTTGAGATTCTAAATGATTGACGAATCACAAAAGACTGTTTTTGTCACTTACCCTCCTAAGAGAGAGGCCACCCGCTGGTGAAAGGCCAAAGAAGGCACGGAGCAAGAGATTATAATTAACTGATTAAAGTTCAGTCAATTGTTTTCGGGAAAGTAATTTCCAAGGTTATGGAGATAGTGTAAAAGCTTTAGAGACAGAACAAAGGCAGACGAGTAGGATGAATTATGAATCTAAGATTGTAAAAGTTGTAAAGATTCGTTCGGAGGACAAGAATCCCAGAACGACGTGATGTTTGAAGTAAATAATTAGTGGGTTCATGAAATGATTGTAAGAGAAAGAAAAATAAAAAGAAACTGAAGTGGAAAGGAATATAAAGGCAATAGAGTTTGAGGAATGATAAGGGAGTTGGGTATGAGGAAACCCTAAACAATCATAGTAATAGAAATAGAAAAGTATGTGATCGTCAGGATGAGGATGATTCACTATGAGCTAAAGTTGATGATTGAAGGAATAAGAGATACATATATTTTATCCCCTGTAAGTTGGGAGGATTCAAGGAAACCTTGAGATAGTTCGAAGGATAAATAATGAGACGCGGATAGACTGAGGAGACAAGGAAGTAAGAAATTAGGAAAACTGGATGAAGGAAGTGACCTTCAAGAATGTGAAGTGTATGTAAGACATGTGACTTGATACCTAGAAAAGGAGACACCAGGTATAAAAGATGTCCCAACATTGAGGTGGCTGTTGAGATAAATAACATAAGTAAATGAGGATTTAGTAAAAAGAAGTTCACGTTGAACACGAACAATATCTTCCAGAACATCCCTGTTATCATTACCAAATCAGGCAAGAAAAGTGGATAACCATTGTTATCTTTTGGAGGCCATATGGATTGACCTCATTTTGGATAAGGATATTATTATGAAATTAGGCATAGACTATCGAGTTGAGAATGATTGAATAAGATAATCTATCAAGGATATATGACTTGATTTATCCATGGAAGAGTGTAAGTATCTTTTAAAGGTGGAATTAAGGATAAAACCCTGATAACTTGAGATGAACCCTAGGGGAATGTATAAAGGTTGGCATTTCACCCTTAATAGGGACATTATGAGTTTGGGTAGTATGGAATGAAGGATTTAAGGATAACCTTAGAGGTTTTACAAGGAGAAACGTAGTATTCAAAGTTCTCAAGCATAGAAATTTTGATAAAGGAAATATGACGTAATTATAATAATGCCAGGTGGGGCACGTGTTGAACCATAAGAAAGTATAGATCGATTTAATGAGGGTCGAGATTGGTGAAAACAAGAAGGACCCAAGATAAGAGACGTCCTATGTATGATCGAGAGTCAGTCGTGGCAATGTTCACATCTAAAGACTGATGCAATAATTTATGGAAAAATGGTATTTTTTTTCACTAAAGCTTAAGGAAGAGCATTTTCACACAAGCAGTGATTGGAAATGAGGTAGAAAATTTAGTTGGAGATCGTTCAAAAGATATTGATTATAAGGAACTATTATTATCAGGAAAGGCCAATGAGGTGGCCGACACCCTAACTATAAAAGAGAAATTATAGGCGCTCGTGCCAGAGGAATACAATAATGATGGTTAAAGCCGTGAAGGTGGTATTATGGTGTGAAATATTGAAATTCCTTCTGATGATTGTGCGATACTCAACCATAATAGCAGTCTGGTAAAGATTTAATTCATGTTATCGCTGTGAGCGGGCTACCTATCTTAGAAGGTACTATCTTGAGAATAAGCCAGGACCATATTTCAAAAAGGACTTAACAAACCTTTGAGTTAAGTCTTCTATTGAAGGCATATGATTAAGAATGGTATTAACCTGCTATCGTTGCTTTGATTGAAACTCTTCTGCAATTTTATCTGCTTCATGTCATGAATGTACGTCAGGATCTGGAGTGTTCTTCATGAATCATGAATGGTGATTATGTTAACTCCTTAAAAGATTTTTATACGGCAGATATGGACTCCGTATGATTAGATATTAAGATTCCGAGGAAAACAAATGACTACCGTAGGTCCGTGGTGGACTATAGTAATGCATCAACGATTCTATGAATATTTAGGCGATGACAACTGTGAGAGTTGTAATGTAATGAGCGTTGAGATTGAGTACAACTAATCAGGTCGTGGTGATGTATAAGTTATTAATGATAGGCCGACTAAGCCGAACATTTACCTATGATATATTTATTCCTTTTTATCGATAAAGAGTAGTATTACCCATACGAAGAAGGTTGTGGTATAGAAATGGATTATAGTAATGATGAGGTCTAGAATGAAATAATAGATTCGATTTTCGTTGTCGACGGAGTTTCAAGGGTGATTGTGTATAAGCTAGAGCAAGAGCATGGGTCCATATAATGATGGACAGAATAGCAAAAATATTTAGGCATGTGAAATACGATGCTATAATACTTGATGTTGATATATATACGTATATGTTTTATTCTCCTATGACAAACCTCTATAGTTCAAAGGTAGATTCCAAGCCAGATATTTTGTGGCAGCATATTTTATATATATACAATTCTCTTCAATTCATTATTTTCTCTCCTTTTCATTTTGTATAAGCTGAGAAGAACAACCTTTCCAGAAGGGGAGGTATTGTCGAATGACTATCTATCTGTGTGATAGAAGCCTAGTAGGATACCACATGTTGTTTAATTGCTTGTCAAGTACTAAAGACTGGCCACCTTCTGTACTAACTATGCAATAGAACAAGTGTTCATGATCATAGTGATCTCCCAATAAATTCTTTTACTTCTATATGAAGGACCAAGCTTTCGAAGATGGAGGCAGCTAGAGAGGAAGTGGTACCAAGTATGGTGGTATTCCGATTCTAACGCGTTCGTGATACTAAGGTTGACGCGATTATTAAAAGGTTATAGAATGCTAACGAACAAAGGTGTAACCAGTATAATATTAGGAACGGAAGGTAGTAGCGATTACGACCTGGAAATGAATGGGTATTGAGAAGCAAAAGCTCTAATTCTAAAAGCTATAATAAGAGTCTGTGCAATAGACTTGGAAGAATTTGGAATGATCACTTAACGCAGATGAGTTTTCTCACGATAATAGATCGTATGTCAGGTATCGAGATGTTGTCTTATGAGATCTTTGAGGGAAGACAATGTCGATCTCCCATATGTTAGGATGAAGTTGTAGAGCGCAAGATGTTCGGACCAGCAGTGGTCCAAAGGACCAAGAATATAATAGATCTAATCAGAGGACGGCTGGGAGTAGCCCAAGATGGACATAAGAAGTATGCTGATTTGACAAATGAAAGGACAAAGAGTATGAAGGAGGGAACCTTGTATTGTTAGAAGTATTCCCTTAAAAAGGAATTGATGAGGGTTGGAAAGAAAGGAAAGTTTAAGTCCACGAATTGTTGGACCCTTTGAGGTATTAAGACGTTTTGGGAAGTAAGCATATGAGCTAGCCCTACCCCCGAACATGTAGCAAGTCATAACGTGTTCCACGTATCAATGTTAAGGAAGTGTAATTCGGATCCCAGATAAATAGGGGCATATGAGCGTATAGACATGAAACCAGACGTAACCTATATGGAGCAACCAGGAAGGGTTATAGATTGAAAAAGGAACAAGTGCTTAGGAGAAGGGTTATCAAACTATTCAGAGTTTGATGGAAGAACCACAATGTGGAAAAATTTACTTGAGAGTTAGAAAGTGCAATGCTAAGAAAGTATCCCTATTCATTTTCTATCTGATTCCGGGACGGAATCCTTTTAAGGAGGGGAGACTGTAATAACCCCAATTTTTGGAATTTTTGAAACCCTTATGAATAGTGCTTTTGCTGAGTATGCGGAATAAGAAAACTTTTCATACCACACTATGTATGGGTTCTTCTATTGTTATTCTGAGATCTTATTAGTACTTTATATGGGATATAAGTGTATGTAAAGATCATCAAAATCCAAATTCGAACACTTTGATTTTTCTCGAAAATCTACCAGATACAGAAAGAACTGAGTATAAGGTAACAGAATAAAAAGATTTAAATTCAAGGATTATAAAAGAGGATCATAAAAGGAATATAATGTATTGAGAAAGGTTAAGGAAACCTAAGTAATAAGATCCCGGGTATGATCCCTCAAAGGATAAATGAAAACGAAAGTTAAGCGAGCCGTATAACAGATCAGCGGTCATTAGCCAAGTAATTAGAAGCTAATCAAAGAGGTTAGTGGGGATGATGTCATCAAACCAATAAGAAGAGGACAAAGGTGGGAGGGTGACATCACATGGTGATATAAGCATGACCAAGCAAAGTGTGTTGTTGGTTGATTTAGAAGCACACAAAAGTTACCATGGTAAAAGGTAACAAAACAAATCAAAAACAACCAACCAAACCAAAACATTTCATTTTCACCAAAAACACAAAATTATTTCACCTTCTTCATCAAGCTCTCGGCTTTCCTTCATTTTCAAGGAGAAAAAAAATCAAAATTCAAGATCCAAGCATTGTTAAATCATGAGGTAATTATCCAAGGTTCCTTATACATAGATATAGTTATCCTATGAATCTAAGCTCCAAATTCCTTCACAATCTCTTCCTAAAACTCATGGAAGAAGATGGTGAATAGTGTTTTTCAAGAACTAAAATTTTTGTTCTTGAGTTTTTGTTTAGATTAAGCTTGGATAAGGACTTTTAAGGGTGATTCCAAGCTAGTTACTTGATTCTCCACTCTCCAAGGAAGGTATAACCCCTCCAAACCCTAACTTTACTTGATTATTAGGTTTAGTTATGTTGTTATAGTTCATGAGAGGCTTGTTTGTTGTGAATGTAGAGGATAGTTGGTGTTGTAATGTTTTGGAGTTGTAATTCTTGGAGTATTGATTAATGAACTTAAGTATAGTTTAAATTCATGTTTGAGAATAGTATAAATTGATAATGTTGAGTTGTTGGGGCTGTTAGGGTGAAGTATGGATGTAGTTGGGTTGTGATGTTGATTGTGGGTTGATTGTGGGTTGATTTGGAGTGGTATAAATTTGGGTAATCGCGTAAACATAGCCGTCGTAATGCCCGATTTATCATAGACTGTTTCTGTTCTTAACATCAGAACCCTTTAACTCACTGTTAGGTTTTTACCATTGCCATGTTTAGATAGTTCATGTTACGAGCTTCGTTTTGATATGTGGTTCGTTTGAATCCGATGTACGGTTTAGGAGAAACGACCGTTTTAAGTAACGGCATTTCGCGACCGAACCATTACCCCTCGCCTTACATTGACACCTTGGTTGAGGACTTTAAATGACTAATTGGGGTATGAAACAATTATGTTAAGTGGATTAGTCAGTTGGTAAGGTACTCGCGAAAGAATCGCCTTAAAACTCTTAATGGTTAATTTATTAAAAATGGTGGAGCCGAGGGTATTCGAACGACTTAGGTGATTCGTTAAGCGTAGGAGTGACCATAAGCAAACGTTAGGGTTCAATTGGTTACAGTCTAGTTTCTTAAGCGACTGGGGTCTAATTCCAACTTATGTTGTTGTTCATAGGTTATCAGACCCACTCTAAGCTTAAGTCTATCCGGGAGCACTCTAGCAAGTTTTCTATCCGTTATACTGTTGTTGTGATGTATATATTTGTATATGCATTATCTTGTGATGGATGCATAATGGTTAATTAGCAAATTCTTGCGATATATTATAGCATGTGATATGGTATATATGCATGCCTGTTTCGTATTCTTGATACATATATCTGTTGATTCAGTTGATAATACCTATGCTAGAGATAAGCGGTAATTTGCATGTACCCTTAGTATAGGGGACCCAAAGGTGAACTTTTTCTAAAACTGGGAGTCGAGGCTCCCGAGTATAATATATATATATATATATATATTTATATATATATATATGAATAGTTTTCAAAACTATGAATCGAATAAGGTTTATTCGATAACTTTATTTTATTATTGAATATTATCTTGAATATTCATTCGAGGGCTTATGACCCCGTTTAATTATTATTGAATATTATTTTGAATATTCATTCGAGGGCATATGACTCCGTTTATTTTATTAAATGAATATTATTTTGAATATTCCTTCGAGGACTTATGTCTCCAATTATTTACTAAATAATATTCTTTATTTTATTAAAGAATAATGTGTCGATAATCAAACTTACTTTTGATTATTCAAATAAGGATATTACTTTCGTATAAGTACATCTTTGATTAATTAAGATTCATTTCAAGTATAAGTTTTACAACTTCTACTTCAATTAGTTTTATAAAGATTATTCTTTATGGGAATATTATTTAAATAATAATATTCAGATATTTTCTAATATATTGGGACTGATTTATTTATTAAATCAGCATTACTCCAAACATTCTTAAAAATGTTTTGCGAGTCTTCAAAATGATTTTAAAAGTAAGAGCGGATCCCAAAACTCATTTTATATTTAAGATCCTCCTTGCGAAGGGGATTTAAATACTCGCTCAAAACCGGAGGGATCCGGCTCTGTGGTGTATTTTATATTCGCAACAAGGTTGTTATTTTGATAAAAGGGTTTTAATTACTTACCCAATACTCGGGAAGTAAAATTCTTGGAACAAGTTAATCCATTAACAGGCATCGCCTGGGAAATATTGGTGAGTTTTCCTTTCCAACTAGATACGACTTCTTGGTGGAGCCGTATCAACAAGTTTCTACTTGGGAAAAGGGGGGACGAGCTTTACGTTTCAGAGTCATGGATTTCATCTGAACTAGGAGTGGCGTAACTGGTCGAGTAGCGCCGGCCCAGCCTTATTATATAGGCCCAAATGGCCCGGAAGTTCCGCTAAAACGGTCCATTCCTTAGGAGTCCAGTGTTCGGTTGACAAGTAATTCTGACAGGTTCTCCTCTACATGTAGAAAATGGCGGGGTTGTACTACTACGACTAATCATCGTAAGTGGTCTTCCAGGCACGGCAAACTCCCGTAACTTCATTTCTGCAACACTACCCAGAGCACTTCGATAGAAAGGCTACAGTTGGGCGATTGTTGAGTGTTGGCAGGGTCAAGTTTTCAAAATGATGTTTGCATCAAATGAAGTATCTCATAACTTAATTTTATTTTGATGATATTTTAAAGATTGATTCTATGCAAGTTTTGTCTTGTAGCTTAATCTATGGGATGAACTATTTATACATTGAACGGTGGTAGTTCAAGTAGTATTTAGAAAAGATATAAGTATATTGGAGTATCTTGTAACTTTATCTTTTAAACTTATATCTAGTTAATGATTGTCTTATGAATGACAAAGGTTTCAGAAAAACGTTGAGACATGGTTAGATATAGGAGATCACCTTGCAACGATATTTTTATACAGTTATACACTGGAACTCTGTGTGTATTATGCATGGAAGAGGACTTCCAAGATTTTGAAAAGTATATATGTATATATACTGAATATTTTGTGACTTCATCGCATTAAGATATCAGCTTGGTTCATTTCTTCTTGACCAAGACTTTCATGAGTACTATGAGAATGCTCATATATTGTTAATTATTATACATATTATTTCGTTGGGCTTGTTGTTCACCATTGCTTTCTTCTTTCATCACACAACATCAGATAGACAAGATGAACAGGACCAAGCTCCCAATTCGCGAGCGGATAGGAAACGTTCTGCGGTTTCCTATAGGCATTGATGTCGCTGTAGCTGAGGTAGGAACTACCAATAGGCTAGGCTTTCAACTTTTGATGTACCAGACTTATGTATCTTTATCAATTGTAATAATGGCAAAGAAATGTAAATTTATTCAGAAACCCTTTTAAGGTGTAATGGCATATAATTTTGGAATAAAATGACTCGTGTTATTTTTGGATATTCATCTCTGAGATTATAACTTGTGGTGTATGTGTTTATTGTGGGGTCACAGTACAGAGTAGTTGATTGTTTATTAAGACTGGGTGTTATTAAGGGAAATGAAACTCGTGACAACCCGAATCCCCGACCCCGGATTCGGGGGTGTTACATATTAGTTCTCAGCCGACTTGATACTCTTCAAGTTGGGAGAGTTTGATATAATTTTAGGCATGGATTGGTTAGGAGAAAATAACGGTCAGATTAATTTTAAGACAAAGAAAGTGTATTTAAAGGCGAAGAGTGGAGAGAAGGTAGTATTTAAGGGGCAGAGGAAAGAACAACTATTTCTCACAATCGTTCAGGCTAAGAAGCTACTTAGAAAAGGTTGTGAGTCGCTCCTAGCGTATGTAGTGGATTCAGAAAAGGGCAACCCTAACATAGAAGACATCCCTGTAGTTAACGAGTTCCCAGATGTGTTTCCCGACGAACTACCAGGCTTACCACCAGATCGACAAATCGAGTTCGAGATCAACCTTGCTCCAGGCACGGAACCAGTTTCAAAGGCCCCATATAGAATGGCACCAGCAGAAATGAAAGAGCTGGCGAGCCAGCTTCAAGAGTTGTTGGATAAATGAGTGATACGGCCAAGTACGTCGCCATGGGGAGCACCTGTTCTGTTTGTAAAGAAGAAAGATGGGAGTATGCGACTATGCATAGATTATCGAGAGTTGAATAAGGTAACGATCAAGAACCGCTACCCGCTACCAAGAATAGATGACCTTTTTGATCAGCTGAAGGGAGCAAAATGCTTTTCAAAGATTGACTTGAGATCGGGATACCATCAATTAAAGATCAAAGAAAAAGATATTCCCAAGACAGCATTTAGGACCAGATATGGGCATTATGAATTCCTAGTAATGCCGTTTGGATTGACCAACGCCCCGGCCGCATTTATGGATTTGATGAATCGAGTATTTAAGAAGTATTTGGACAAGTTTGTCGTGGTGTTCATTGATGACATCCTTATTTATTCTAAGTCGGAAGAAGAACATAAGCAGCACCTCTGGATAGCATTGGAGATACTCCGTCAAGAGAAGTTGTACGCCAAGTTTACCAAATGTGAGTTTTGGTTAAAGGAAGTTCAATTTTTGGGGCATGTCATTGGAAATGAAGGAGTTAAAGTGGATCCGGCAAAGATTGAGGCAGTTATGAGCTGGGAGAGGCCAAAGACTCCTACGGAAGTGCGAAGTTTTCTAAGGTTGGCAGGATACTATAGAAGGTTCGTCAAGGATTTTTCGAAAGTCGCCACGCCATTGACCAAGTTAACCAGAAAGAATCAAAAGTTTGAATGGAGTGCAGAATGTGAGGATAGCTTTCAAGAGTTGAAGCAGAGATTGGTAACAGCTCCGGTGTTAGTACTTCCAGATGATCAAGGAAACTTTGTGATATTCAGCGACGCTTCACATAAGGGATTGGGTTGTGTGTTAATGCAACACAGTAAGGTGATTGCGTATGAGTCAAGACAGTTGAAACCGCATGAGTTGAAGTACCCGACGCATGACTTGGAACTAGCCGCCATAGTGTTCGCACTAAAGATTTGGAGACATTACCTCTACGGAGAAAAGTGTGAAATCTACACGGATCACAAGAGTTTAAAGTACATTTTCACTAAGAAGGAGCTTAATATGAGGCAGAGGAGATGGATGGAATTGATTAAGGACTATGACTGTTCGATAAATTACCATCCTGGAAAGGCAAATGTTGTGGCCGATGCTCTAAGTTGGAAGGAGAGACTAAATATGATGACAACATCAAAGGAATTATCTGAAAAAATCAAGAGATTTGAACTGGAACTTTGTGATTGTGGAAAAGTTGAAGAAGTTTGTCGTGCAATGACTTTTCAGCCAATACTAGTGGAAAAGATAAAGAAATGTCAAGAAGAAGTAATGGAGAAAGAGAAGAGTCAGTTATCTGGAGAAGAGATTAATACTCAAAGGGATGAGCAAGGGATACTAAGGTTTTCTTCCAGAATATGGATTCCTCATGTACCTGAAATAAAGAATGAGATCCTACACGAAGCCCACAATTCGAAATTTTCAATCCACCCGGGAAGTACCAAGATGTATCGGGACTTAAAGAAAAACTTTTGGTGGCCAAATATGAAGCGAGACGTAGCGGAATGGGTTGCGAAGTGTTATACTTGTCAGAAAGTGAAGGCAGAACATCAACGACCAAGCGGATTAATTCAGCCCCTAAAGATTCCAGAATGGAAATGGGAAAATATTGTTATGGACTTTATAGTAGGACTACCACGAACGAAATCCGGGCATGACTTTATAGTTGACCGTCTTACAAAGTCAGCGCATTTCCTTCCAATTAACGAGAAGTCGTCATTAGACAAATTGGTTCATCTGTATGTACGTGAAATCATACTAAGGCATGGAGTACCTGTATCAATAGTTTCAGACAGAGATCCCCGATTTAACTCGAGATTTTGGAAGCAATTTCAAGAATGTCTTAGCATGAAATTGAATATGAGCACGGCGTACCACCCGCAAACTGATGGACAAAGCGAAAGAACAATTTAAACAATCGAAGACATGTTGCGCAGTTGTGCAATCGATTTTGCAGGAAGCTGGGATGACCACTTGCCTTTGATTGAATTCTCTTACAACAATAGCTATCATTCCAGTATCGGCATGCCACCATACGAAGCTTTGTACGGGCGAAAATGTAGATCACCAACAATTTGGGATGAAGTAGGAGAAGGAAGGATTCTCGGCTCAGAATTGGTACAACAATTACATGACTCAGTCAAGTTAATTCAGAAAAGGATACTTGCTGCTCAAGATAGACAGAGGAAGTATACGGATCCGGCATGTAAGGATGTTCAATTCCAAATTGGCGAAGCTGTTTTGTTGAAGGTGTCACCTAGAAAAGGGTTGTCTAGATTCGGCAAGAAAGGGAAGTTAGCACCTAGATACATAGGTCCATTTGAAATTTTAAGTCAAGTAGGGAAGGTGGCCTACGAGTTGGCCTTACCACCTCAGTATCAGCACGTGCATAATGTGTTCCATGTGTCATTGCTTAAGAAGTACAACCCTGACGCTAGCCATATAATAGAATATGAACCAGTAGAAATTCAGGCAGACCTGTCATTTGTGGAGCAACTGGTCATAATACTCGACTGGAAAGAGAAGATTCTTAGAAATATGTCAGTAAAGTTAGTAAAAGTACTTTGGAGGAACCCTAAGGTCGAAGAATCGACTTGGGAGTTAGAGTCTGATATGCGTTCCCGGTATCCTCATATGTTCTCTTAGATTCTGGGGACAGAATCCCTTAAGGGGGAGAGGATGTTACACCCGGCATTTCTGTGTAATATTAATTATAAATTTGGTGTAATTATAAAGCCGAATGCCAATATATTCAACTATTGTATGCTTGTGTGAATGAGAATTTCTGCGTCTTAAATTTTCGTTATGTCGTATATGAATTTTCAAAGCAAAAAATTTATTTATTTCTTTCATTTTTGATTTATAAGGAATATTTTTAAACCTTGAATAAATATCTTTTTAAAAGTTATTTGTTCATAAAATTCAAAAGTAGTTTTATAAAATTTCTAAAAATCCAAGTTATTTTATGGTATAAATTTTATAATTTTTGAACTTGTGTTTTATTTTATAAAAATAAATCTTTATAAATGTTAATTATTATAATTAGCAAATTACATAGTTGTCCTTGCATGCAAATCTTTTCTATTCAATCCAAAAGGACCAAAGAGACAATTACCACCCCACTAACTCTTATTTTCTAGCCAAATTCCTCCTTTACCCTTGCATGCAAAATGATCCAAGTTTAAGTGGAAGGGTGGTCATGTCAATTCCTATTTCCACTCACGTTTGTCAAAACAAAAATCATAAAACAAGTAAAGACATGATCATTTCACACATCACTCACCACCACACTCTTTCTTCCCTCCCTCCTCTCTCTCACTCTCGGTTTTCTCCCCCCTCACTCTCGGGTTTTGCCGAGATTAACCCCCTCCCCATTTTCTTTCTTTCTCAATCAAGTTCCACCTTCTACAACAAGTAAATGTTACTTTCCATGCCATGATCACTTATATTTTAAAGAGTTTTGAGTAGGAAGTTTAAGTTTTAAGGTTGCATGTTAAGGTTTTAGTTGAAACTCAAAGTACAACCTTGATTCTTGTGAGTTTAAGGTTGTTTTTGAGAGGACTACAAGGAATGGTGAAGTGCTAAGTCTTGAGAAGAAAACTCTTGATGTTAAATGGCCATTTCCTTCCATTTCATTCAGCCATGACCATAGGGGAGCCGAATGAATGGTTCATGAGACCATTCTTGGTGCTTTGTTCAATTTTTGCATGTTTATGTGATAATGGCTTGAATTTTGTAATAAAAATTTGATGAAACTCCTTGCATGATAAGTGATCATCTAGATATAGCTCATTCTAGGATTGCATATAAATTTCTTGGTAAAACATATTTAGAAAACATGTTGTTTGGCTTGCAAAACTCGAAGACATGCATGCATGTGGATTTCATTTAGAATGTTATAAGATTTTGATCATTTGGAAAGATTTTATTAGTAAACTTTAATTTCAGTAGGAGTAATGTGTTAATATTGATTAATGCTTCTTGATGCATGGTAATAAGTTGTGTATATCTTTTATAAAATGCATAACTTGTTGTTTCAAAAACTTGATGATTTGTGAGTTGTGAAATGTGGTTTCTTTTGTTTTGCCATGATTGCACCTTAGGTAAGGATGATCTCCACCAAGATTATTTTGATTATAAGGGAATTACTTTAGTAGATCACCATGTTTAAGTCTTGGTTTGGGTATTGGGTTGTTGGTGGTTGAGTTGTCAAGTCAAAACCTTGGAGAAAGGAGAGTTATAGTTTCTGCAGAAAATCAGTTTAGTACCCTGAGGTTTAGAGTGAGTTTTGACCATGTCATTGATGTGCACTTTGAGGTCCAAGCCACCAGAAGTTAGTATTGGGAGTATATAAAAGGTTTTAGGTGTTAGTTGGAGGTTTTCATGTCATTTAATTTGGTGCACAAGTAGAATAACAAAATCTGTCCAGCAGGGGACAGTTTTGTTGCAACTTAGAAATAGGGAGATTTGACCATGTCATGGGTAGGCCCTCATTAGGCCCTGTTGGGCCTTAGTTAGAGGGAGTGTCAGAGAAGTTTTTCCAATCATAGTTCATAGGATATGAGTTAGAACCATGTGTCACAAGTTAATTCAAGTTAGGGTGTTTTCTGCCCAGGAAAACAGGGGAACCATAGACTTTGAGCTTAGGCCCAAGAAGGCCCAAGCCAGGCCCTTGAGCCACATCAAGTTTGGGAGATGCTCTTAGTCAGGAGAGTCTTGTGTAAGAGTTTTAAAGGAAAACCTATAGTTTAAGGGTGTCAAATGCACTCAAGAAACCATAGTTGTCATTCTGAAATTTGCACCAGTGAACACTTTCACTTAGCACATAGTTTTAGAACACTTAGGAGTGAGATTTAGGCTGACCACCATAGTTTTAAGATATTATAAGGTCAGTAGATTAAAATGCACAAGTGAGGGTCAATAGGTCTTGGATAGTTTAGTAAAGGCACATCGAGTTAGGAAGCCAAAATTAGAAGACTTTGTCTAGTTTAGCGACCAGGTGACTTAAGTTGGGGGATCGAGATCATCCAAGCCTAGTGTTGCATTATGGTGTATATGGTGTATATGGTGTTATATGGTATTAATATATGATATGTGATTATGTGGCTATGTGTGTGCAACTTTAAATTAAAGGTGAATATAAATTAAGTGCATATAGGCCTAAGTGTCATCCGTGTTTAAATTCGGGTTGTAAATAGGTTAAGTTGGTGAGAGTATATTATAATAAGGATTATTATTATTTATGTAGGATCTCGAGATGAGGGAAAACTTGCCATAAAGGTCGAGTGAAGCTCCAGTTGTTGCTCCTACCAGTCAGACCAGACCAGCCTTTCTCAAGGCAAGTGATTCAACTTGTCCTTCATATTTACTGCTAATAGTTCATACATTGCTGCAACTATCCTGTATCATTTGATATATTAAAAAAAGCGTATCTTATGTTTATCTTTGAATTATATAAAAATGCCATGAACCCTCGAGTACGTATTGCAAAGTGGTCTTATCATAATAGTATATTAAAGTAATTCGAATGCTAGGATAAAAGAAAGGGTAATTATAACTCTTGGTTGATTCTCTTGATTTATATGCTGATGATTCCTAAGTATTGATATCTCATCCTGATACTTGAACCCTTATAGAACATTACCTTGAACCCTAAAAGCCAGATACTTATCAAAGTGATTCCTCATTTGTTGATACTCCTCTTTCTTATCCTGAAGCTTGACAATTCTGATATATCCTGAGTTAAAGATCATTTCTGCATACCTTAACACCCTTAGTATTCATGAAGCTTATCTTCTTGATGATCCAGCACTTGAACCTTGATGAGTAACCATTGCTTTAAGCCCAATTTGGCATTACCCTTTATAATATCCAATAGCCTCACTAAATCCCCTTGTCTAATCTTTGATATATGAAAACCATTCAGTTACTTTAATAAAGTATAGTTTTGTGAATCATGTCCCTGAGATTTAGTACCATATTTCCCGTGTTTCGAGTTGATCTATAATCCCTTGATAAAAAAAAAGAAAAAAAATGTTCACTGTAAAAGAGATTTTGTTATAAATCGGCATCAGTTTTTGAAATAAATAAAATGTTTTATTGGGAGTATATAAAAGGTTTTAGGTGTTGGTTGGAGGTTTGCATGTCATTTAGTTAGGTGCACAAGTAGAATAACAAAATCTGTCCAGCAGGGGACAGTTTTGTTGCAACTTAGAAATAGGGAGATTTGACCATTTCATGGGTAGGCCCTCATTAGGCCCTGTTGGGCCTTAGTTAGAGGGAGTGTCAGAGAAGTTTTTCCAACCATAGTTCATAAGATATGAGTTAGAACCATGTGTCACAAGTTAATTCAAGTCAGGGCGTTTTCTGCCCAGAAAAACAGGGGAACCTTGGACTTTTAGCTTAGGCCCAAGAAGGCCCAAACCAGGCCCTTGAGCCACATCAAGTTTGTGAGATGCCCTTAGGTCAGGAGAGTCTTATGTAAAAGTTTTGAAGGAAAACTTGTAGTTTAAGAGTGTCTAATGCACTCAAGAAACCATAGTTGTCATTCTGAAATTTGCACCAGTGAGCACTTTCATTTATCACATAGTTTTAGAATACTTAGGAGTGAGATTTAGGTTGACCACCATAGTTGTAAGATAGTATAAGGTCAGTAGAGAAAAAGGCACAAGTGAGGGTCAATAGTTTTTGGATAGTTTAATAAAGGCACATCGAGTTAGAAAGCCAAAATTTGAAGACTTTGTCTAGTTTAGCGACCAAGTGACTTAAGTTGTGAGTCGAGATCAACCAAGCCTAGTGTTGCATTATGGTGTATATGGTGTATATGGTGTTATTTGGTATTAATATATGATATGTGATTATGTGGCTATGTGTGTACAATTGTAATTTAAAGGTGAATATAAAATTAAGTGCATATAGGCCTAAGTGCCATCCGTGTTTAATTTCGGGTTGTAAATAGGTTTAGTTGGTGAGAGTATATTATAATGAAGATTATTATTTATGTAGGATCTCGAGACGAGGGAAAACTTTCCATAAAGTTCGAGTGAAGCTCCACTTGCTCCTACCAGTCAGACCAGACCAGCCTTTCTCAGGGCAAGTGATTCAACTTGTCCTTCGTAATTACTGCTAATAGTTCATACATTGCTGCAACTATCCTGTGTCATTTGATATATTAAATCAAGCGTATCTTATGTTTATCTTTAAATTATATAGAGATGCCATGAACCCTCGAGTACGTATTACAAAGTAATCTTATCATGATAGTATATTAAATTAATTCGAATGCCATGATAAAAGAAAAGGGCAGTTATAACTCTTGGTTGATTCTCTTGATTAACATGCTGATGATTCCTAAGTATTGATATCTCATCCTGATACTTGAACCCCTATAGAACCTTACCTCGAACCCTGAAAGTCAGATACTTATCAAAGTGATTCCTCATTGATTGATACCCCTCTTTCTTATCCTAAAGCTTGACAATTCTGATATATCCTAAACTAAAAATCATTTCTTCATACCTTAACACCTTTAGTATTCATGAAGCTTACCTCCTTGATGATCCAGCACTTGAACCCTGATAAGAAACCATTGCTTTAAGCCCAATTTGGCATTTCCCTTCATGATATCCAATAGCCTCACTAAATTCCCTTGTCCAAACTTTGAAATATGAAAACCATTCAGTTACCCTAATAGAGTATAGTTTTGTGATTCATGGCTCTGAGAGTTAGTACCATTTCCCCGTGTTTCGAGTTGATCTATAATCCCTTGATAAAGATGTTTACGGTAAAAAGAGATTCTGTTATAATTTGGCATCAGTTTTTGAAATAAATAAAATGTGGGTTTTCAGTCCCAAAGGGGGATAAATGTTTTCTTTGAATAGTGGATCTGGACTGAGACGCGAGTCCTTTCCACACTTATATTTAGGCTTAAAAGTTGCCTAGGGATTCTCATTAATGTTTTAGAACCCAGCGAGGTTCGGGATTACTTCGCGGCTGATCACCGGCTGTAATCTGTAGCGTCATAAAATGATTTTGATTAAACAGTATGATTTTGAAATTGTTTTGATACAAACAAAATGATGCCTTCACCCAAAGTTTTATCCCTCATTATCAGTGGTTATGTCTTTCCATTGTCATTCTTTAATGTATATCTCGATTCATGTTTTGTATCATATTGTTTAGCACTTGTTGAGCATTTGGCTCACTCCTTGTTGTACCCTGATATTACAGCTAGCAGCTATGGTTAGATTCAAGTAGACTGCCCCTAAGACCTGTGATGCTGATGCTTATGTTCGGGCTCAGGTAGAATAAGTGATAGTAGTTTGTGTGAGGACTCGGTATTTAAAATCAGATGTAATAGTTGGTAGTGTTGGGCTGTTCCAAACCCTAAACTGTAAGATCTTGGATTTGGTTATGTTATTTCTTTTAAAATGTTGTAATAGCTATATTTAATCTGCTGTTTAAGTTGGGGTGTGACAGGTTTTGGTATCAGAGCTACGGTTTAGAGTCCCTGGACAGCCCAAATAGGTTCTAGGATATGTGTGTAGGTTATAGATATTATGCGAGAGAATAGGTTAAGTAAATTTATTATTAATACTCCTCTTATTGGTTGTCAGCAAATGGCGCATTTCTCGTCATCCTCTGGGTCAGACGACACTATTGCTTTCACTGTGTATGCTGAGTTGAGGCGCGAGTTCGACATGCTTCAGGGCAAGTACGACCGACTGATAGACCGACTGAAGAACGTGTATCCGGACAGCCGAAACTACGAAGGGAAGCCCAAGGAGCAGATGACTGCGAGACTTGAGACCTTGGTTCAGTACGTCAACACTAAGCTTGAGGAGATGCCAGCGCACCGGGACCGTACCAGCCAGTATGTCATTCAGATGGTGGCGGATGAGCTCCAGAGCATTGTGAAGACGCTTCGAGAGGAAAAGACTACCAAGCCCCGTTCAGATGGAGTGGAGCCTTAGTTCTTTCCATTTACCTTTCCTGTTGTTGTACTATCAATGTAATAACCCCAATTTTTGGAAATTTTTGAAACCCTTATGAATAGTGACTTTGCAGATTATGCTGAATAAGAAAACTTTTCATACCACACTATGTAGGCGCTCTTTTATTGATCTTCTGGGATATTATTAGTACTCTATATGATAAATAAGTGTATGTAAAGATCGTCAGAATCCAAATTCGAACACTTTGATTTTTCCCGAAAATCTACCAGATACAGAAAGAATTGAGTATAAGGTAACAGAATAAAAAGGATTTAAATTCAAGGATTATAAGAGATGATCATGAAAGGATTATATAATGTATTGAGAAAGGTTAAAGAAACCTAAGTAATAAGATTCCGGGTATGATCCCTCAAACGATAAACGAAAACAAAAGTTAAGCGAACCGTATAACAGATCAGCGGTCATTAGGCAAGCAATTAGGAGTTAATCAAGGAGGTTAGGGATGATGATGTCATCAAACCCACAAGGTGTGGACAAGTGGAAGCATTATGACATGTGCAAGATGACATAAGCATGACAAGGGGTTTTGTTTTGTTGGTTGATTTTGGGTCATGTAAAATTTACCATGGTAAAAAACTAAAACATTTTCCAAGGCAAAAAGGAGAAGCAACCAAGCAAATATCATAAAACACAAAAATTAGAAGTTGACTTTCCCATTTCAAGAAGAAAGCTCTCGGCTAAAACAAACCCAGCAACTTCAAACTGCCATATCTCCTTCAATACTCACTCAAATATTGTGTTCTATAGCTCGTTGGAAAGGTATTGAGATGTCCTACAACCCTTGTTCACAAGTCTCTTCCAAATAAGCATTTTAAGACCCTCATTTTTACAGTTCCTTAAATAGGACTTTTAGAAACTTCAAAGCCTAACTTTGTGTTCTTGATTTCTTTGGAAAGATCAAGCTTGTAGGAGGCTCCCTAAGGCTTCCTAGCAACTTAACACCTCCCAAGGAAGGTATAAATATTCACACCCTTTAGTAATAAGTTTAAATGTTGAAGTTTGGAGATGGTTTGGATGGATGAGTAGTAATTTGAATGATAAGCATGATTCGAGCTTAATTGTTAAGTAGTTTAGTTGAATTTGGAGATGTTATAATATATGATTGGATTGAGATCCTTGAGCTTATTATGACTGAAATCAGTAGCATTTATGTGTATCTTGAGTTGTTGTTGATTGGTAGTTGGATTGATATGATTTGGAATGGTAAAAATTTGGGAAATCGCGTAAACATAACCGTCGTAATGTCCGATTTACTTTAGACTGCTTTTGTTCATAACATTAGGACCCGAGAACTCCCTTCTAGATTTTGACCATTGCCATGTTTAGATAGTTCATGTTACGAGCTTCATTTTGATATATGGTTCGTTTGATTCCGATGTACGGTTTAGGAGAAACGGCCGTTTTAAGTAACGACGTTTCGCGAACGAACCATTACCCCTCGCCTTACTTTAAAACATATTTTAATGACCTAAAAGGTCTAATTGGAGTATGAAACATTCATGTAAAGTGTATTAGGCAGTTGGTAATACACTCGCGAAAGAATCGCCTTGAAACCCTTAATGGTTAATTTATTAAAAATGGTGGAGCCGAGGATACTCGAGCGACTTAAGTAAATCGTTAAGCGCGAAAGCGAACGTTAGGACTCTAAATGGTTAAAGTCTAGTTTCTTAAGCGACCGGGGTTTAATTCCGACTTATGTTGTTGTTCATAGGTTATCGGACCCCTCTAAGCTTAAGCCTATCCGGGAGCACTCAGACAAGTTTTCTACCCGTTATACTGTTGTTGTGATGTATATATGTATATGCATTATCTTGTGATAGATGCATGTTGGTTAATTAGAAAATGTTGCGATATATTGAAGCATGCTGATATGGTATATATATGCATGCCTGTTTCGTATTCTTGCCATATATATCTGTTGGTTCAGTTGATAATACCTATGCTAGAGAATAGCAGTAATTTGCATATACCCTTAGTATAGGGACTCAAAGGTGAAAACATTTTCTAAAACCGGGAGTCGAGGATCCCGAGTAGATTTTATATATATATATTTATATATATATGGTTATAGTTTTCAAAACTATTAATCGAATAAGTTTTATTCGATAACTTTATTTTATTATTGAATATTATTTCGAATATTCATCCGAGGACTTATGACTCCTTTATTTTATAATTGAATATTATTTCGAATATTCATCCGAGGACTTATGACTCCTTTATTTTATTATTGAATATTATTTCGAATATTCATCCGAGGACTTATGACTCCTTTATTTTATTATTGAATATTATTTCGAATATTCATCCGAGGACTTATGACTCCTTTATTTTATTATTGAATATTATTTCGAATATTCATCCGAGGACTTATGACTCCTTTATTTTATTATTGAATATTATTTTGAATATTCATCCGAGGACTTATGACTCCTTTATTTTATTATTGAATATTATTTCGAATATTCATTCGAGGGCTTATGACTCAGCTTATTTTATTTATTAAATATTATTTGAATATTCATTTGAGGATCTATGACTCCGATTATTTGCTGAGATATATTCTTTATTTTATTAAAGAATAAGGTGTCGATAATCAAACTCACTTTTGATTATTCAAATAAAGATAGTATTTTCGTATAGGTATATCTTTGGTTATTTAATATTCATTTCAAGTATAAGTTTTAAAACTCCTACTTCAATTATTTTTATAAAGATTATTCTTTATAAGAATATTATTTAAATAATAATATTCAGATATTTTCTAATATATTGGGACTGATTTACCTTGTTAAATCAGCATCACTCCAAACATTCTTAAAAATGTTTTGCGAGTCTTCAAAATGATTTTTAAAAGTTAGAGCGGATCCCAAAACTCATTTTTATATTTAAGATCCTCATTTTAAAGGGGATTTAAATACTCGCTCAAAACCTGAGGGATCCGGCTCTGTGGTGTGTTTTATATTCGCAACAAGGTTGCTGTTTTGATAAATGAATTGATTACTTACCCAACACTCGGGAAGTAAAATTCTTGGAACAAGTTAATCCATTAACAGGCATCGCCTGGGAAATATCGGTGAGTTTTCCTTTCCAACTAGATACGACTTCTTGGTGGAGCCGTATCAACAAGTTTCTACTTGGGGAAAGGGGGAACGAGCTTTACGTTTCAGAGTCATGGATTTCATCTGAACTAGGAGTGGCGTAAGTGGTCGAGTGGCGCCGGCCCAGCCTTTTTATATTGGCCCAAATGGCCTGAAAGTTCCGCTAAGGCGGTCCATTCCTTAGGAGTTCAGTGTTCGGTTGACAAGTAAATCCGACAGGTTCTCCTCTACATGTAGAAAATGGTGGGGTTGCACTACTACGACCGATCATCGTAAGTGGTCTTCCTGGCACGGAAAACTCCCGTAATGAGTTCATCATCCAATTGGATATTTCTGCAACACTACCTAGAGCACTTCGATAGAAAGGCTACTGTTGGGCGATTGTTGAGTGTTGGCAGGGTCAAGTTTTCAAAATGATGTTTGCATCAAATGAAGTATCTCGTAACTTCATTTTATTTTGATGATATTTTAAAAGATTTAATCTATTCAAATCTGGTCTTGTAGTCTCATCTATGTGATGAACTTTTGAAACTAATTATAACTTGAACGGTGGTAGTTCAAGTAGTATTTGGAAAAGATATAAGTATATTGGAGTATCTTGTAACTTCACCTTTTAACTTATATCTAGTTAATGGTTGTCTTATGAATGACAAAGACTTTCAGAAAAACGTTGAGATAAGGTTAGATATATGAGATCACCTTGCAACGATATTTTTATACAGTTATAAACTGGAACTTTGTGTATATTATGCATGGAAGAGGACTTCCAGGATTTTGAAAAGTATATATGTATATATACTGAATATTTTACCACTTCATCGCATTAAGATATCAAACTTGGTTCATTTCTTTTGACCAAGACTTTCATGAGTACTATGAGAATGCTCATATATTGTAAGTTATTATAAATATTATTTTGGTGGGCTTGCTGCTCACCCTTGCTTTCTTCTTTCATCACACAACATCAGATAGGCAAGATGAATAGGACCAAGCTCCCAATTCGTGAGCGGATAGGAAACGTTCCGCAGTTTCCTATAGGCATTGATATCACTGTAGTTGAGGTATGAATTACCAATAGGCTAGGCTTTCAACTTTTGATGTATCAGATTATGTATATTTATGAATTGTAATAATGGCAAAGAAATGTAAATTTATTCAGAAAACCTTTTAAGGTGTATTGGCAGATAATTGTGGAATAAAATGACTTGTGATTATTTTTGGATGTTCATCTCTGAGACTATAACGTGTGGTGTGTGTGTTTATTGTGGGGTCACAGTATAGAGTAGTTGATTAATTATTAAGATTGGGTGTTATTAAGGGAAAAGGAACTCGTGACAACCCGGATCCCCGACCCCGGATTTGGGGGTGTTATAGAAGTGGTATCAGAGCTAAGCATTATAAACCTCAGAGATGATTTGACGTTAAGATAATAAGTTCACTAAGATAATAAGAACTCTTGCCAAGTTCATAGTCGGGCTACCTAACGTAGTACTGACAGTTAAAACCCTTATGGGAACCCTTATAAATATCGTGATAGTAGCGTAGTTCGTTATCGTATATGGTAGCGGGACTCCGAACCCTGAGGTTGAGGAGCAACAACGCGATGATGTTTTATTACTAATTGGAGGTCGGATTGTGGATCCGATAGAGCTTCCTAACGCAGGACCAGATGATGTTCATATTGAGGATGTAACGGTTGAGGATGTTATCCTAGAAGGGATTATTGCTGAGGAGGATCCCGTGAAGTATCCTGACAAGAATGAATAAAGGACCACTGAGGAATTGATGACCATGGTTAGGGAAACTACCAGAGGTCGGATTAGCCGGTCACTACCGGAGGTTCGTTCAAGTTTATAAAGATAGTAGCCCCTTTGACGCGGCTTACTCATAAGACTAAGAAGTTTGAATGGACAGAGAACAACCTTTAAGAACTGAAGCAAAGATTGGTGATGGCCCCTATGTTGGCATTGCCGGATGGAAAAAGGAGATTTTGTGATTTGTATTGACGCTTCGCATAAGGAATTAGGGTGCGTGCTTATGCAGCACGGTAAGGTAATCGCGTACGCGTCAAGATAATTAAAGGAATATAAATTCGATATCCCTACCCATGAGCTTGGGCTCGTGGCAATAGTTTTTTCCTAAAGATTGGAGGCACTACTTGTATGGAGAGAAGTGCGAGAATTACCTAAGCCATAAGTGCTCTAGTATATTTTCACGCAGAAAGAGCTCAACATGCACCAAATAAGGTGGTTAGAGCTAATCAAGGATTACGATTATGAGATTCTTTATCATTCAGGGAAAGCCAAAGTGGTGGCTGATACCCTTAGTAAAAAGGAGAGACTCAAGATGAAAATGTCTTTGGGAGAGTTGATAAGAGATTTTGAGGAAATAGAAATAGAAGTGAAGGTAACCGGAGCCGGTACCGAAAAGCTGTTTGAGATTGCAATACAACCCGAATTATTGGAAAAGATCATATTGTGCCAAGAAAAAGTGATGAATGAAGGCAGAGAGCCAATAAATAGAGAAGAGATTAATACCGAGAAAGATGATAATGGAATAATGAGGTATTCCTAAAGAATTTGGGTTCCAAACGTTTAAGAGCTTAAGGACTGGATCTTAGATGAAATCCATAGCTCGAGGAATAAGATTTAGGGCAAACCCCGAATGTGATAATCAGGGAGATTGCCATTAAGAAAGAAGGAGCCCATAACATAATGAAGTGGAAAACAAGAATTTTAACGTATAAGATAACCCCAAGTATGGGAGAAGGATGAAACATTTCATACTAAGGAAACAGAAAGTTGAGTAAGGAAAGGAGACCCGAGACGGTACTCCTATACGGAAATTCATGGACCTGTCTAAAAAGAACTTAGACTATTATCACCAACCACCACCTTGAGGAAACAATGCGGTAGGAAATTCTTTCATGACCTTTAAATCGCTAAGCTCTCAGAGTTCCAAGGAACAGGTTGACCCAGTCGAGGCAAGAGCCTGGCTAAAGGAAATATAGGAATCATTTGAAATTCTAAATGATTGACGAATCACAAAAGACTGTTTTTGTCACTTACCCTCCTAAGAGAGAGACCAACCGCTGGTGAAAGGCCAAGGAAGGCACGGAGCAAGAGATTATAATAAACTGATTTAAGTTCAGTCAATTGTTTTCAGGAAAGTACTTCCCAAGGTTATGGAGATAGAGTAAAAGCTTTAGAGCCAGAACAAAGGCAGACGAGTGCGTTGAATTATGAATCTAAGTTGTAAAAGTAGTTAAGATTCGTTCTAAGGGCACGAATCCAGAATGACGGGATGTTTGAAATCAATGCTTATGTTGTGTTGGTTCATGAAATAATGATAAGAGAAAGGAAAATAAAAAGAAGCTGAAGTGGAAAGGAATATAAAGGCAATAGAGTTTGAGGAATGATAAGGGAGTTAGGTATGAGGAAACCCTAAAGACTCGTAGCAATAGAAATAGAAAAGTATGCATTCGTCAGGATGAGGGTGATTCACCATGAGTTAAAATTGATGGTTGAGGGCATAAGAGAAACATATATTTTATCCCCTGTAAGTTGGGAGGATTCGAGGAAACCTTGAGATAGTTCGAAGGATAAATAATGAGACGAGGATAGACTGAGGAGACAAGAAAGTAAGAAATTAGGAAAAATTGGATGAAGGAAGTGACCTTCAAGAATGTGAAGTGTAAGACCGGTGGCTTGATACCCAGAAAGGGAGACGCCATGTATGAAAGATATCCCAACATTGAGGTGACTGTTGAGATAAATAATAAAAGTAAATAAGGAATTATTAAGAAGAGGTTCACATTGAACACGACCAATATCTTCCAGAACATCCTTGTTATCATTACCAAAGTAGGCAAGAAAAGCGGATAACCGTTATTATCTTTTGGAGGCCATATTGATTGACCTCATTTTGAATACAGATGTTATTGTGAAACTAGGCATATACTATCGAGGTGGGAATGATTGAATAAGACACCCTTATCAGGGATATATGACTTGATTTATCCATGGAAGGATGCATGTACCTTTTTAAAGGTGGAATTAAGGATAGAACATCGGTAACTTAAAACGAATCCTAGGGGAATGCATACAGGTTGGCATTTCACCCTTAATATGGATAGTATGAGTTTTGACAGTATGAATTGGAAAGGATTAAGGTAATAACAACCTTTAAGAATCAGTGGAGAATTTTTTTTCAGAAGTATATAGACAATGATTCTTGTATAAATAAATGGTATTTTGATATGCCCTGTATCTAGGGAATACAGGAGGAACGATTCAAGGATAACCTTAGAGGTTTTACAAGGAGAAAGGTAATATTCAAAATTCTCAAGAATAGAAATGTTGATAAAGGGAATATGACGTAATTATAATGATGCCAAGTGGGGCACGTGTTAAACCACGAGAAAGTATGGATCGAACCAGTAATGGTCGAAATTGTTCAGGGCAATTAGGACTTAAGATAAAAGATGTTCTAAATATGATTGAGAGTTAGTCATGACAGTGATTAACCTCTAAAGACTGAGGCAATAACTTATGGAAAAATGGTGATTTATTTTTACTCATCAGATTTTAAGGAAAACATCTTCACATAAGCTGTGATTGAAATGAGGTAGAAAATTTATTTGGAGGTAGTTAAAATGACATTGACTGTAAGGAAATTTTACTATCAGGAAAGGCCAAAGAGGTGGCCGACACTTTAATGGTAAGAGGATAATTATAGGCGCTTGTGCCAAAGGAATACAGTGATGATGGTTAAAGCTATGAGTGTTGTATTAAGGTTTGGAAGATTGACATTCCTTCTGATGACTGTGCAATACCCAACCGTAATAGTAGTTGGTAAAGGTTTAATTCGTGTAATCGCCATGAACGGGCTATCTATCTCAGGAGATACTATCTTGAGATAAGCCATGACCATATTTCAAAAAGGACTAGACGAACCCTTGAGTTAAGTCTTCTATTTAAGGCATACGAGTAAGAATGGTATTAACCTGCTATCGTTGCTTTGACTGAAACTCTTCTGCAATTTTATCTACTTCATGTCATGAAAGTACGTCAAGTTCAGGAGTGTTCTTCATGAATCATGAACGGTGATCATGTTACCTCCTTAGAAGAATTAGATACGAGATATATGGACTCCGTATGGTTAGCTATTAAGACTTCATGGAAAATGAATGACTACAGTAGGTCAACGGTGGACCATAGTAATGCAGGAATGATTCTACGAGTAATGAGCCGATTACTTACAACCGTGAGAGTTGTATTGGAATGGATGTTGAGATTGAGTACCACTAATCGGGTCGGGCTAGTGTATAAGTTATCATTGATAGACTAATTATGTAGAGTATCTACCTATTGAATATTTATTTCCCTCTTATGAAAAGAGAGTCGTATTACTATACGAGGAAGGTTGCGATGCAAGCATAGAATTCTAGTAACGATGATGTCTAGAATGAGATCCCAGGTTCGATTTTCGATATCGAGGGAGTTTCAAAGGTGATTGGGTATAAGCTCGAGGAAGAGCATGGGTCCATAGAATGATGGACGGAATAATAAAAATATTTAAGCATGTGAAATGCGATGCGATAATACTTGATGTTGATATAAATACACATATATTTTGTTCTCCTATGACAAACCTCTATAATTCAGAGGTAGGTTCCAAGCCAAATATTTGTGGCAGTATATTTTTTCGTATATACAATTCTCTTCAGTTCGTTCTTTTCTCTTCTTTTCATTTCATGTAAGCTGAGAAGAACAACCCTTCCAGAAGGGGAGGTATTGTTGAATGACTATCTATCTGTGTGATAGAAGCCAAGTAGGATACCAGCTATTGTTTAATTGCTTGTCAAGTACTAAAGGCTGGCCATCTTCTGTACTAACTATGCAATGTAACAAGTGTTCATGATCATAGTGATCTCTCAATAAATTCTTTTACTTCTATATGAAGGACCAAGCTTTCGAAGATGGAAGCAGCTAAAGGAAGTAGTATCAGTATGGTGGTATTCCAATCCTAACACATTCGTGATACTAAGGTTGACGAGGTTATTAAAAGGTTATAGAACGCTAACGAGCAAAAGTATAACTAGTATAATATTAGGAACGGAAGGTAGTAGCGATTACGAACTGGAAAAGAATGGGTATTGAGAAGCAAAAGCTCTAATACTAAAAGCTATAATGAGAGTCTGTGCAATAGACTTGAAAGATATTGGAATGATCACTTAACACGGATTGAGTTTTCTTACGACAATAGATCATATGTCATTATCGAGATGTCGCCTTATGAGATCCTTGAGGGAAGACAATGTCGATCTCCCTTATGTTAGGATGAAGTTGTAGAGCACAAGATGCTCGGACCCGCAGTAGTCCAAAGGACCAGGGATATAATTTATCTAATCAGAGGACGGCTGGGAGTAGCCCAAGATGGACATAAGAAGTATGCTAATTTGACAATGAAAGGACAAAGAGTATGAAGGAGGGAACCTTGTATTGTTAAGAGTATTCCCTTAAAAAGAATTGATGAGGGTTGGAAAGAAAGGAAAGTTTAAGTCCATGAATTGTTGGATCCTTGGATATATTAAGACATATTGGGAAGTTAGCCTATGAGCTAGCCCTACCCCCGAACCTGTAGCAAGTTCATAACGTGTTCCACGTATCAATGTTAAGAAAGTGTAATTCGGATGCCTGATAAATAGGGGCATACGAGCGCATAGACATGCAACCCGACGTAACCTATATGGAGCAACCAGGAAGGGTTATAGAGTGAAAAGGAACAAGTGCTTAGGAGAAGGGTTATTAAACTAGGCAGAGTTTGGTGGTGGGACCACAATATGGGAAAATTTACTTGAGAGTTAGAAAGTGCAATGCTAAGAGAGTATCCCTATTCATTTTATATCTGATTCCGGGACGGAATCCTTTTAAGGAGGGGAGACTGTAATAACCCCAAATTTTTGGAAATTTTTTAAACCCTTATGAATAGTGATTTTGCAGATTATGCTGAATAAGAAAACTTTTCATACCACACTATGTAGGGGCTCTTTTATTGATCTTCTGGGATATTATTAGTACTCTATATGATAAATAAGTATATGTAAAGATCGTCAGAATCCAAATTCGAACACTTTGATTTTTCCCGAAAATCTACCAGATACAGAAAGAATTGAGTATAAGGTAACAGAATAAAAAGGATTTAAATTCAAGGATTATAAGAGAGGATCATGAAAGGAATATAATGTATTGAGAAAGGTTAAAGAAACCTAAGTAATAAGATCCCGGGTATGATCCCTCAAACGATAAACGAAAACGAAAGTTAAGTGAACCGTATAACAGATCAGTGGTCATTAGGCAAGCAATTAGGAGTTAATCAAGGAGGTTAGGGATGATGATGTCATCAAACCCACAAGGTGTGGACAAGTGGAAGCATTATGACATGTGCAAGATGACATAAGCATAACAAGGGGTTTTGTTTTGTTGGTTGATTTTGGGCCATGTAAAATTTACCATGGTAAAAAGCTAAAACATTTTCCAAGGCAAAAAGGAGAAGCAACCAAGCAAATATCATAAAACACAAAAATTAGAAGTTGACTTTCCCATTTCAAGAAGAAAGCTCTCGGCTAAAACAAACCCAGCAACTTTAAACTGCCATATCTCCTTCAATACTCACTCAAATATTGTGTTCTATAGCTCGTTGGAAAGGTATTGAGATGTTCTACAACTCTTGTTCACAAGTCTCTTCCAAATAAGCATGGTAATACCCTCATTTTTACAGTTCTTTAAATCGGACTTTTAGAAACTTCAAAGCCTAACTTTGTGTTCTTGATTTCTTTGGAAAGATCAAGCTTGTAGGAGGCTCCCTAAGGCTTCCTAGCAACTTAACACCTCCCAAGGAAGGTATAAATATTCACACCCTTTAGTAATAAGTTTGAATGTTGAAGTTTGGAGATGGTTTGGATGGATGAGTAGTAATTTGAATGATAAGCATGATTCGAGCTTAATTGTTAAGTAGTTTAGTTTAATTTGGAGATGTTATAATATATGATTGGATTGAGATCCTTGAGCTTATTATGACTGAAATCCGTAGAATTGATGTGTATCTTGAGTTGTTGTTGATTGGTAGTTGGATTGATATGATTTGGAATGGTAAAAATTTGGGAAATCGCTTAAACATAGCCGTCGTAATGTCCGATTTACTTTAGACTGCTTTTGTTCATAACATTAGGACCCAAGAACTCCCTGCTAGGTTTTTACCATTTCCATGTTTATATAGTTCATGTTACGAGCTTCATTTTGATATGTGGTTCGTTTGATTCCGATGTACGGTTTAGGAGAAACGTCCGTTTTAAGTAACGACGTTTCGCGAACGAACCATTACCCCTCGTCTTACTTTGAAACATATGTTAATGACCTAAAAAGGCTAATTGGAGTATGAAACATTTATTTAAAGTGTATTAGGCAGTTGATAATACACTCGTGAAAGAATCGCCTTAAAACCCTTAATGGTTAATTTATTAAAAATGGTGGAGCCGAGGATACTCAAGCGACTTAAGTAAATCGTTAATCGCGAAAGCGAACGTTAGGACTCTAAACGGTTAAAGTCTAGTTTCTTAAGTGACCGGGGTTTAATTCCGACTTATGTTGTTGTTCATAGGTTATCGGACCCCCTCTAAGCTTAAGCCTATCTGGGAGCACTCAGGCAACTTTTCTACCTGTTATACTGTTGTTGTGATGTATATATGTATATGCATTATCTTGTGATAGATTCATGTTGGTTAATTAGCAAATGTTGCGATATATTAAAGCATGCTGATATGGTATATATATGCATGCCTATTTCGTATTCTTGCCATATATATCTGTTGGTTCAGTTGATAATACCTATGCTAGAGAATAGCAGTAATTTGCATATACCATTAGTATAGGGACCCAAAGGTGAAAACATTTTCTAAAACCGGGAGTCGAGGATCCCGAGTAGATTTTATATATATATATTTATATATATATGGTTATAGTTTTCAAAACTATTAATCGAATAAGGTTTATTCGATAACTTTATGTTATTATTGAATATTATTTCGAATATTCATTCGAGGACTTATGACTCCTTTATTTTATTATTGAATATTATTTCGAATATTCATCCGAGGACTTATGACTCCTTTATTTTATTATTGAATATTATTTCGAATATTCATCTGAGGACTTATGACTCCTTTATTTTATTATTGAATATTATTTCGAATATTCATCCGAGGACTTATGACTCCTTTATTTTATTATTGAATATTATTTCGAATATTTATTTGAGGGCTTATGACTCAGCTTATTTTATTTATTGAATATTATTTGAATATTCATTTGAGGATCTATGACTCCGATTATTTGCTGAGATATATTCTTTATTTTATTAAAGAATAAGGTGTCGATAATCAAACTCACTTTTGATTATTCAAATAAAGATAGTATTTTCGTATAGGTATATCTTTGGTTATTTAATATTCATTTCAAGTATAAGTTTTAAAACTCCTACTTCAATTATTTTTATAAAGATTATTCTTTATGGGAATATTATTTAAATAATAATATTCAGATATTTTCTAATATATTGGGACTGATTTACCTTGTTAAATCAGCATCACTCCAAACATTCTTAAAAATGTTTTGCGAGTCTTCAAAATGATTTTTAAAAGTTAGAGCGGATCCCAAAACTCATTTTTATATTTAAGATCCTCCTTTTAAAGGAGATTTGAATACTCGCTCAAAATCTAAGGGATCCGGCTCTGTGGTGTGTTTTATATTCGCAACAAGGTTGCTGTTTTGATAAATGAATTGATTACTTACCCAACACTCGGGAAGTAAAATTCTTGGAACAAGTTAATCCATTAACAGGCATCGCCTGGGAAATATCGGTGAGTTTTCCTTTCCAACTAGATACGACTTCTTGGTGGAGCCGTATCAACAAGTTTCTACTTGGGGAAAGGGGGAACGAGCTTTACGTTTCAGAGTCATGGATTTCATCTGAACTAGGAGTGGCGTAAGTGGTCGAGTGGCGCCGGCCCAGCCTTTTTATATTGGCCCAAATGGCCTGGAAGTTCCGCTAAGGCGGTCCATTCCTTAGGAGTTCAGTGTTCGGTTGACAAGTAAATCCGACAGGTTCTCCTCTACATGTAGAAAATGGTGGGGTTGCACTACTACGACTGATCATTGTAAGTGGTCTTCCTGGCGCGGCAAACTCCCGTAATGAGTTCATCATCCAATTGGATATTTCTGCAACACTACCTAGAGCACTTCGATAGAAAGGCTACTGTTGGGCGATTGTTGAGTGTTGGCAGGGTCAAATTTCAAAATGATGTTTGCATCAAATGAAGTATCTTGTAACTTCATTTTATTTTGATGATATTTTAAAAGATTTAATCTATTCAAATCTGGTCTTGTAGTCTCATCTATGTGATGAACTTTTGAAACTAATTATAACTTGAACGGTGGTAGTTCAAGTAGTATTTGGAAAAGATATAAGTATATTGGAGTATCTTGTAACTTCACCTTTTAACTTATATCTAGTTAATGGTTGTCTTATGAATGACAAAGACTTTCAGAAAAATGTTGAGACAAGGTTAGATATATGAGATCACCTTACAATGATATTTTTATACAGTTATAAACTGGAACTTTGTGTATATTATGCATGGAAGAGGACTTCCAAGATTTTGAAAAGTATATATATATATGCAGAATATTTTGCGACTTCATCGCATTAAGATATCAAACTTGGTTCATTTCTTTTGACCAAGACTTTCATGAGTACTATGAGAATGCTCATATATTGTAAGTTATTATAAATATTATTTTGGTGGGCTTGCTGCTCACCCTTGCTTTCTTCTTTCATCACACAACATCAGATAGGCAAGATGAACAGGACCAAGCTCCCAATTCGCGAGCGGATAGGAAACGTTCCGCAGTTTCCTATAGGCGTTGATATCGCTGTAGTTGAGGTAGGAACTACCAATAGGCTAGGCTTTCAACTTTTGATATATCAGATTATGTATATTTATGAATTGTAATAATGGCAAAGAAATGTAAATTTATTCAGAAAACCTTTTAAGGTGTATTGGCAGATAATTGTGGAATAAAATGACTTGTGATTATTTTTGGATGTTCATCTCTGAGACTATAACGTGTGGTGTGTGTGTTTATTGTGGGGTCACAGTACAGAGTAGTTGATTAATTAATATGATTGGGTGTTATTAAGGGAAATGGAACTCGTGACAACCCGGATCTCCGACCCCGGATTTGGGGGTGTTATAATCAGACTCTATGGAATCCCCAGTTGTTTCCGTTGTTTCCTTTAAATAAGATTGTTATTCCTAGAATCAGACTTTGTCCTAATCCTATGTATTGTTACCTTTAAAATTTCAATAATTATGTTCTATTGTTCCATTTGCTCTCAACTGTTATTTTACGTTTTTATATGCATCACCATATCTGCTTAATTTGAAACTTGACCTCATATGTAGATAAGAATGCCATGCGATACCCTCGAATTATTCATATCTGTTTTAACATAACTCTTATTTCAGGATCATGCCTCCAAAAAAGAAGAACCCAACAACCATATCCACCACAGACCCAAATATTCTTCGACTACTGGAAACTTTGCAACAACAAACCAATGCTATAGCTCAACAACAACTAACTCTTCAATAATGAATTAAAAATCAAGATAACCGTGAACCACACCAACCACCTGAACCACCAGTACCACCTAGACAAATTGTCACTTTCAAGGCTTTTCAGAATGTGAAACCACCTGCATTTCATGATACCACTGATCCAGTAATAGCTAACATATGGATCAAGGAGATGGAAAGGGCTTTTGAGTTGGTACAGTTAGGAGATGAACAGAAGACGCCGTATGCTACTTATTTCTTGAAGGGTGAAGTCATCTATTGGTGGGAATCAGTAAAAGCTATGGAAGTCACTCAGCAGGTTTCTTGGGAGAGATTTAAGAAGTTATTTCTGGACAAGTATTACCCTAAGTACATGCAGAATCAGATGGAGCTCAAATTTTTGGAGCTGAAGCAAGGGAACATGACTGTATTGGAGTATGAGAAGAAGTTCACAGAGTTGTCAAGGTTTGTGACAAAGTATACCAGTACTGAGGAGGAAAAAGCGAAGAGATTTCAGCAAGGATTGGAGCCTTGGATCAGAGATAGAGTGGCTATGTTTGAGCTTGATACTTATGCGGGAGTAGTACAGAAAGCTGCTCTGATTGAGAATAATGGGATATTGTCAAGGAAGGAAAGGGATAACAAGAAGAGGAAGGTTCCATTTTATGGAGAAAAGTCTGAAGCGGGAAGTTCACAAGATCGGAATGTAAAGAGGATCGGATTCCAGAAGGGTGGAAATTTTCAAAAGAAGGGAAATTTGGTAAAAGGCAAGAATCAAAGGGGAGTAGTCAGGCAAGCCAAGGGCAAGTTGGAGAAAATAAGTTCCCGAGACCGGAATGCAAGCACTGTGGAAGAAGGCACCCTGGATTATGTAATAAGTGGAGCATGACATGCTATAGGTGCAATCAGAAGGGACATTTGGCGAATGAGTGCAAGATGCCGAAGCCAGGAGTTACGTGTTACAAGTGTGGGAAGACTGGACACATAGCTAGGGAGTGCAAGGCAACCGGACCAGTCAAAGCTTTAATGAACGTGGCAAGTACCAGTGCGAGCGTGCCAGCCGAGGTATTGGCATTACCTCCACCACCTACACCAACCCCGCAAGCAACAGCAAGGACATTTGATTTGAAGATGAAGGATGCTGTTCAGAATTCTGAGGTGATAGCAGGTACACTTTTACTCAATAATGTCAAAGCTAAAGTATTGATTGATTCGGGAGCAACAAGATCTTTCATATCAGAATCTTTTGTTGATAAGCTTCAATGTGATAAAATGATTATTAGTGAGGTAGTAAATGTGGTAATTGCGAACCAAGAGAAGATTCCTGTGAATCAATTTTGTCCAAAGTGTGAGATTGATATTTCGGGGTATAAGTTTTCAGCCGACTTGATACTCTTCAAGTTGGGAGAGTTTGACATAATTTTAGGCATGGATTGGTTAGGAGAAAATAGCGCTCAGATTAATTGTAAGACCAAGAAAGTGTATTTAAAGACGAAGAGTGGAGAAAAGGTAGTATTCAAGGGGCAGAGGCAAGAGCAACTATTTCTTACAATCGTTCAGGATAAGAAGCTACTTAGAAAAGGTTGTGAGTCGTTCCTAGCTTATGTAGTGGATTCAAAAAAAGGCAGCCCTAGCATAGAAGATATTCCTGTAGTTAACGAGTTTCCCGATGTGTTTCCCGACGAACTACCAGGCTTACCACCAGATCGACAAAATGAGTTCGAGATCAACCTTGCTCCAGGCACGGAACCAGTTTCAAAGGCCCATATAGGATGGCACCAGCAGAAATGAAAGAGTTGGCGAGCCAGCTACAAGAATTGTTGGATAAGAGAGTGATACGGCCAAGTACGTCGCCATGGGGAGCACCTGTTCTGTTTGTCAAGAAGAAAGATGGGAGCATGCGATTATGCATAGATTATCGAGAGTTGAATAAGGTAACGACCAAGAACCGCTACCCGTTACCAAGAATAGATGACCTTTTTGACCAGCTGAAGGGAGCAAAATGCTTTTCAAAGATCGATTTGAGATCGGGATACCATCAATTAAAGATCAAAGAAGAAGATATTCCCAAGACCACATTCAGGACCAGATATGGGCATTATGAATTCTTAGTAATGTCGTTTGGACTGACCAACGCCCCGGCCGCATTTATGGATCTGATGAATCGAGTATTTAAGAAGTATTTGGACAAATTTGTCGTGGTATTCATTGATGACATCCTTATTTATTCTAAGTTCAATTTTTGGGGCATGTCATTGGAAATGAAGGAGTTAAAGTGGATCCGGCAAAGATTGAGGCAGTTATGAGTTGGGAGAGGCCAAAGACTCCTACGGAAGTGCGAAGTTTTCTAGGGTTGGCAGGATACTATAGAAGGTTTGTCTAGGATTTTTCGAAAATCGCCACGCCATTGACCAAGTTAACCAGAAAGAATCAAAAGTTTGAATGGAGTGCAGAATGTGAGGATAGTTTTCAAAGGTTGAAACAGAGATTGGTAACAACTCCGGTGTTAGTGCTACCGGATGATCAAGGAAACTTTGTAATATTCAGCGACGCTTCACATAAGGGATTGTTTGTGTGTTAATGCAACACAGTAAGGTGATCGCATATGCATCAAGACAGTTGAAACTGCATGACTTAAAGTACCTGACGCATGACTTGGAACTAGCCGTCATAGTGTTCGCAATTAAGATTTGGAGACATTACCTCTACGGAGAGAAGTGTGAAATCTACATGGATCACAAGAGTTTAAAGTACATTTTCACTCAGAAGGAGCTCAATATGAAGCAGAGGAGATGGCTGGAATTGATCAAGGACTATAACTGCTCGATAAATTACCATCCTGTAAAGGCGAATGTTGTGGCCGATGCTCTAAGTAGGAAAGAGAGACTGAATAAGATGACATCACCAAAGGAATTATCTGAAGAAATCAAGAGATTTGAACTGGAACTTTGTGATTGTGTAAAAGTTGAGGAAGTTTGTCGCGCAATGACTTTTCAGCCAACACTAGTGGAAAAGATAAAGAAATGTCAAGAAGAAGTAATGGAGAAAGAGAAGAATCAGTTATCTGGAGAGGAGATTAATACTCAAAGGGATGAGCAAGGGATACTAAGGTTTTCTTCCAGAATATGGATTCCTCATGTACCTGAATTAAAGAATGAGATCCTCCATGAAGCCCACAATTCGAAATTTTCAATCCACCCGGGAAGTACCAAGATGTATCGAGACTTAAAGAAGAACTTTTGGTGGCCAAATATGAAGCGAGACGTGGCAGAATGGGTTGCGAAGTGTTATACTTGTCAGAAAGTGAAGGCAGAACATCAACGACCAAGCGGATTAATTCAGCCCCTGAAGATTCCAAAATGGAAATGGGAAAATATCGCTATGGACTTTATAGTAGGACTACCGCGAACGAAATCCGGGCATGACGCAATATGGGTTATAATTGATCATCTTACGAAGTCAGTGCATTTCCTTCCAATTAACGAGAAGTCGTCACTGGACAAGTTGGTTCATCTGTATGTGCGCGAAATCGTACTAAGGCATGGAGTACCTGTATCAATAGTTTCAGACAGAGATCCCCGATTTAACTCAAGATTTTGGAAGCAATTTCAGGAATGTCTGCGCACAAAGTTGAATATGAGCACGGCGTACCACCCGCAGACTGATGGTCAGAGTGAAAGAACAATCCAAACAATTGAAGACATGTAGCGCAGTTGTGCAATCGATTTTGCAGGAAGTTGGGACGACCATTTGTCGTTGATTGAATTCTCTTACAACAACAGCTATCATTCCAGTATCGGTATACCACCACACGAAGCTTTGTACGGGCGAAAATGTAGATCACCAACAAGTTGGGACGAAGTAGGAGAAGGAAAGATTCTTGGCTCGGAATTGGTACAACAGTTGCATGACTCGGTCAAGTTAATTCAGAAAAGGTTGCTTGCTGCTCAAGATAGACAAAGGAAGTATGCGGATCCAGCGCGTAAGGACGTTCGATTCCAATTTGGCGAAGCTGTTTTGTTGAAGGTGTCACCTAGAAAAGGGTTGATGAGATTTGGCAAGAAAGGAAAGTTAGCACCTAGATATATAGGTCCTTTTGAAATATTGAGTCAAATGGGAAAGGTGGCCTACTAGTTGGCCTTACCACCTCAGTATCAGCATGTGCATAATGTGTTCCATGTGTCATTGCTTAAGAATTATAATCCTGACGCTAGCCATATAATAGAATATGAACCTGTAGAAATTCAGGCAGACCTGTCATTTGTGGAGCAACCGGTTAAAATACTCGACTTGCAAGAGAAAAGCCTTAGAAATAAGTCAGTAAAGTTAGTAAAAGTGCTTTGGAGGAACCCTAAGGTCGAAGAATCGACTTGGGAGTTAGAGTCTGATATGCGTTCCCGGTATCCTCATCTGTTCTCTTAGATTCTGGGGACAGAATCCCTTAAAGGGGGGAGAATGTTACACCCGACATTTCTATGTAATATTAATTGTAAATTTGGTGTCATTATAAAGCCGAATGCCAATATATTCAACTATTGTATGCTTGTGTGAATGAGAATTTCTGCGTCTTAAATTTTCGATATGTGGTATATGATTTTTTAAATCAAAAGTTTATTTATTTCTTTCATTTTTTAATTTATAAGGAATATTTTAAACCTTGAATAAATTTCTTTTTAAAAGTTATTTTGCTCACAAATTTCAAAAGTAGTTTTATAAAATTTCCAAAAATCCAAGCTATTTTATGGTATAGATTTTATAATTTTTGAACTTGTGTTTTATTTTATAAAATTAAATCTTTATAAGTATTAATTGTCATAATTAGCAAATTACATAGTATCCTTGCATGCAAATCCTTTCTATTCAATCCAAAAGGGCTAAAGAGTCAATAACCACCCCACTAACTCTTATTTTCTAGCCAAATATCTTCTTTACCCTTGCATGCAAATTGAACCAAGTACAAGTGGAAGGGTAATCATGTCAATTCCTATTTCCACTCACATTTGTCAACACAAAAACCATAAAACAAGTAAAGGCATGATCATTTCACACATCACTCACCACCACACTCATTCTTCTCTCCCTCCTCTCTCTCACTCTCGGCTACTCCCTCCTTCACTCTCGGCTTTTAGCCGAAACCACCCCCTCCCCATTTTTCTTCATTCATCAACTAAGCTTCCACCCTCTATACAAGTAAATGTTACTTCCCATACCATGATCACTCATATTTCAAAGAGTTTTGAGTAGAAAGTTTAAGTTTTAAGGTTGCATGTAAAAGTTTTAGTTGAAACTCAAAGTACAACCTTGATTCTTGTGAGTTTAGGGTTGTTTTTGAGAGGACTACAAGGAATGGAGAAGTGCCAAGTCTTGAGAAGGAAACTCTTGATGATTAAATGGCCATTCCCTTCCATTTCATTCGGCCATGACCATAGGGGAGCCGAATGAATGGTCCTTAAGACTATTCTTGTTGCTTTGTTCAATTTTTGCATGTTTATGTGATAATGGCTTGAATTTTATGGTGAAAATTTGATGAAACTCCTTGCATGCTAAGTGATCATCTAGATATAGCTCATGCTAGGCTTGCATGTAAATTTCTTGGTAAAATCTATTTAGAAAACATGTTGTTTGGCTTGCAAAACTCGAGGACATGCACGCACGTGAATTTCTCTTAGAATGTTATAAGATTTTGATCATTTGGAAAGATTTTGTTAGTAATCTTTAATTTCAGTAGGATTAAGGTGTTAATATTGATTAATGCTCCTTGATGCATGGTAATAATTCATGGTTATCTTTTATAAAAATGCATATCTTGTTGTTTCAAAAACTTGATGATTTGTGAGTTGGGAAGTGTAGTTTCTTTTGTTTTGCCATAATTGTACCATAGGTAAAGGATGATCTCCACCAAAGTTATTTTGAGAATAAGGGAGTTAGTTCAGTAGATCACCATGTTTAAGTCTTGGTTTGGGTATTGGGTTGTTGGTAGTTGAGTTTGTCAAGTCAAAACCTTGGAGAAAGGAGAGTTATAGTTTCTGCAGAAAATCAGTTTAGTACCCTGAGGTTTAGAGTGAGTTTTGACCATGTCATTGATGTGCACTTTGAGGCCCAAGCCACCAGAAGTTATTATTGGGAGTATATAAAAGGTTTTAGGTGTTTGTTGGAGGTTTGCATGTCATTTGGTTAGGTGCACAAGTAGAATAACAAATTCTGTCCAGCAGGGGACAGTTTTGTTGCAACTTAGAAATAGGGAGATTTGACCATGTCATGGGTAGGCCCTCTAAGGCCCTGTTGGGCTTTACTTAGAGGGAGTGTCAGAGAAGTTTTTTCAACCATAGTTCATCGGATATGAGTTAGAACCATGTGTCACAAGTTAATTCAAGTCAGGGCATTTTCTGCCCAGAAAACAGGGAAACCTTGGACTTTTAGCTTAGGCCCAAGCCAGGCCCTTGAGCCATATCAAGTTTGTGAGATACCCTTAGGTCAGGAGAGTCTTGTGTAAAAGTTTTGAAGGAAAACTTGTAGTTTAAGAGTGTCTAATGCACTCAAGAAACCATAGTTGTCATTCTGAAATTTGCACCACTGAGCACTTTCACTTATCACATAGTTTTAGAACACTTAGGAGTGAGATTTAGGTTGACCACCATAGTTGTAAGATAGTATAAGGTCAGTAGAGCAAAAGGCACAAGTGAGGGTCAATAGGTTTTGGATAGTTTAGTAAAGGCACATCGAGTTAGGAAGCCAAAATTTGAAGACTTTTTCTAGTTTAGCGACCAAGTGACTTAAGTTGTGAGTCGAGATCATCCAAGCCTAGTGTTGCATTATGGTGTATATGGTGTTATTTGGTATTAATATATGATATGTGATTATGTGGCTATGTGTGTACAATTGTAATTTAAAGGTGAATATAAAATAAAGTGCATATAGGCCTAAGTGCCATCCGTGTTTAATTTCGGGTTCTAAATAGGTTTAGTTGGTGAGAGTATATTATAATGAAGATTATTATTTATGTAGGATCTCGAGACGAGGGAAAACTTGCCATAAAGGTCGAGTGAAGCTCCAGTTGCTCCTACCAGTCAGACCAGACCAGCCTTTCTCGTAATTACTGCTAATAGTTCATACATTGCTGCAACTATCCTGTGTCATTTGATATATTAAATCAAGCGTATCTTATGTTTATCTTTGAATTATATAGAGATGCCATGAACCCTCGAGTACGTATTGCAAAGTAGTCTTATCATGATAGTATATTAAAGTAATTCGAATGCCATGATAAAAGAAAAGGGCAGTTATAACTCTTGGTTGATTCTCTTGATTAACATGCTGATGATTCCTAAGTATTGATATCTCATCCTGATATTTGAACCCCTATAGAACCTTACCTTGAACCCTGAAAGTCAGATACTTATCAAAGTGATTCCTCATTGATTGATACCCCTCTTTCTTATCCTAAAGCTTGACAATTCTGATATATCCTGAACTAAAAATCATTTCCTCATACCTTAACACCCTTAGTATTCATGAAGCTTACCTCCTTGATGATCCAGCACTTGAACCCTGATTAGAAACCATTGCTTTAAGCCCAATTTGGCATTTCCCTTCATGATATCCAATAGCCTCACTAAATTCCCTTGTCCAAACTTTGAAATATGAAAACCATTCAGTTATCCTAATAGAGTATAGTTTTGTGATTCATGGCTCTGAGAGTTAGTACCATTTCCCCGTGTTTCGAGTTGATCTATAATCCCTTGATAAAGATGTTTACGGTAAAAAGAGATTTTGTTATAATTCGGCATCAGTTTTTGAAATAAATAAAATGTGGGTTTTCAGTCCCAAAGGGGGATAAATGTTTTCTTTGAGTAGTGGATCTGGACTGAGACGCGAGTCCTTTCCACACTTATATTTAGGCTTAAAAGTTGCCTAGGGATTTCCATTAATGTTTTAGAACCCAGCGAGGTTCGGGATTACTTCGCGGCTGATCACCGGCTGTAATCCGTAGCGTCATAAAATGATTTTGATTAAACGGTATGATTTTGAAATTATTTTGATACAAACAAAATGATGCCATCACCTAAAGTTTTATCCCTCATTATCAGTGGTTATGTCTTTCCATTGTCATTCTTTAATGTATATCTCGATTTATGTTTTGTGTCATATTATTTAGCACTTGTTGAGCATTTGCCTCACTTCTTGTTGTCCCCTGATATTACAGCTAGTAGCTATGGTTAGATTCAAGCAGACTGCCCATAAGACCTGTGATGCTGATGCTTATGTTTGAGCTTAGGTAGAATAAGTGATAGTAGTTTGTGTGAGGACTCGGTATTTAAAATCAGATGTAATAGTTGGTAGTGTTGGGCTGTTCCAAACCCTAAACTGTAAGATCTTGGATTTGGTTATGTTATTTCTTTTAAAATGTTGTAATAGCTATATTTAATCTGCTGTTTAAGTTGGGGTGTGAATAAGATTCTGTGAAAATAATAAGGAGTGATAATGGTACAGAGTTCAAGAATTTGATAATGGAAGAGTTCTGCAAAAACCATGGAATCAAGCAGGAATTCTCTGCTCCTGGAACTCCACAGCAAAATGGAGTTGTTGAAAGGAAGAATAGAACTCTCATTGAAGCTGCACGCACAATGCTTGATGAAGCAAAGCTTCCAACCTATTTATGGGCTGAAGCTATGCAGACTGCTTGTTTTACTCAGAATGTAACACTCATTAACAAGAAAGGAAAGATACCATATGATATGGTGAAGAAAAAGAAGCCAAATCTGAAGTATTTTCATGTATTTGGATGCAAGTGTTTTGTTCTTAAGACTCATCCTGAACAGCTATCCAAATTTGATCTAAAAGCTGATGAAGGAATCTCTGTTGGATATCCACTTTCCATAAAAGCCTTCAGAGTCTATAACTTGAGAACAAGAGTGGTCATGGAATCTATCAATGTCTCTTTTGATGATAAGAAGATTACTGGACTTGAAGATTTTATTGATCATGATCAGCTGAGATTTGAAAATAAAGACTCAAATTCTGATACTGAAAATCCTGACAATCTAAATCCTGATACTGCAAACTCTGATGGATTAAACTCTGATGTTATTGAAACTATGGTGTCTATGCCAAAGGAAGATGCACCTATGCAAGGGGGGCATACTCAAGATATAACCACATCTCAAGAAGCATCAGAACATACATCTGGCTCTTCAAGTTCTGATTCGTCAAGTTCTGATAAGCCAAGTTCTGATAGTTCTAAAAATCTAAATTCTGAAGAATCCAACTCAGAGAGCATAGTTTCAGGGGGGGCATCAGAAAATGTTAATGAAGACAACATGGATCATGGGGGAGCATCCAGTTCTAGAGAAAACCTTCCATCTGCAAGGAAGTGACTAAATCACATACACCTGATTTGATAATTGGAAATCCTGATGCAGGTGTCAGAACTAGAACAACTACTTCAAGTGAATGTCTTTACAATTCTTTTCTTTCTCAGACTGAACCAAAGAAAGTGGAAGAAGCTCTTCAAGATGCTGATTGGGTGCAAGTAATACAGGAAGAGTTAAATAAATTTGAAAGAAACAAGGTCTGGACCCTAGTGCCGAGACCAAAGAACAGATTTGTTGTTGGTACAAAGTGAGTATTCAGAAACAAAACTGATAGTGATGGCATAATTACAAGGAATAAGGCAATGCTGGTTGTAAACGGATATTCTCAACAGGAGGGAATTGATTATGATGAAACATTTGCACCAGTTGCTAGATTAGAAGCCATAAGGATATTTTTGGCTTACGCTGCTTACAAAAAGTTTACTGTCTTTCAAATGGATGTGAAAAGTGCTTTTCTCAATGGAGAATTGGAGGAAGAAGTACATGTTGAACAACCTCCAGGCTTTATTGATTCTAAATATCCAGATTATGTCTACAGGCTTGATAAAACACTTTATGGACTTAAGCAAGCTCCAAGAGCATGGTATGAGACTTTAGATCAGTTTCTTCTGGAAAGTGGATTTAACAGAGGAACAATAGACAAAACACTATTCTACCTCAACCATGGAAAGGACTTACTTCTGGTCCAGATTTATGTTGATGATATCATTTTTGGTTCTACAAATGACAGACTTTGCAAGAAGTTTGCCAAACTAATGCAGTCAAGATATCAAATGAGTATGATGGGGGAACTTAGCTATTTTCTGGGCCTTCAATTCAAGCAGAATGAAGAAGGTACTTTTATTTATCAAACTAAGTACACCAGAAATTTGCTGAAGAAATTTGGAACGCAAGATTGTTCAAGTGCATCCACTCCCATGGCCACTGCAATAAAACTGGATAAGGATACTGGTAAATCAGTAGATATTACTGATTACAGAGGTATGATTGGCTCTTTACTCTATCTAACGGCTAGTAGACCTGATATCATGTATGCTACCTGTCTTTGTGCAAGATTTCAAGCAGATCCAAGAGAACCTCACTTAACAGCTGTGAAAAGAATTTTCAAGTATCTTAAGGGAATAGCTGATCTGGGATTGTGGTATCCCAGAGAATCAGATTTTAAACTAATAGGTTACTTAGATGCAGATTTTGCAGGTTGCAAAATTGACAGGAAAAGCACAAGTGAAAGCTGCCAATTTCTTAGAGGCAGATTAGTTTCTTGATTTAGCAAGAAACAAAAGTCAATTTCCACATCAACTGCAGAAGCAGAGTACATTGCTGCAGGAAGCTGTTGTGCACAGATTCTTTGGATGAAGAATCAGTTACTGGATTATGGGTTAACATATTTTAAAATCCCTATTTACTGTGATAATCAAACTGCTATTGCTATGATAGGTAATCCAGTTCAACACTCAATGACAAAGCGCATCAGCATCAGGTACCACTTCATAAGGGAACATGTGGATGAGGGTACAGTGGAATTGCACTTTGTTCCAACAGATCAACAACTAGCAGATATCTTCACAAAACCATTGTGTGAAGCTACTTTTACAAGATTGGTAAAGGAACTTGGAATGGTTTCAGGTTCTTTCTCTAAATCTGCTTAGTTTTGTTCTGATGCGTCATACTTTATGCTCAGTAATTACAGAAAATACTCTCTTTATGTATTCTGTGCTTAATTGAAAATTGCTTAAGTACTGACTGTTGTCTGATGTGACTTTCTAAACTCTGATAGTGATATGACTGTTTATGTAACTATTCAATCCTATGAGGATACCTGTGCTAGATGCTGACCTAGTAGTCTTCAATACACTAGAGATCCCACGTTAGAAGTAATTATTTCTGTGGAAATCTATTGACACAAGCAAATTCTAATATTGAGCTTAGTTGAGTTTACGTTGTCTATCTTATTACCAAGTCAAAAACTAGAATGATGCCTCTCTTCTGTTAAGTTCTGATGCTAGTAAATCTGTTGAATGTACTAAGTGCTGATAAACCTTACTAATCAAAAGAAAAATGGAAAAGAAAAAGAAATAAAAATCAGGTACTCCTTTGAGGTCTAGAGTAAAAATGTGGAAGGGACGACCCAAGTGCATTCTCATATTAAGTAATATGCATCAGAAAAGCAAAATATTTTCTTGGTGACTTTTCACACTCTATGATTACTGGAGAAATACTTTGATAATAGCATAAATTCTGATAAGCAGTCGTGACTCACTTACACTGAGAAGCCACTGTAAACTGAAATTTAAAAAGATGCACAAAAATTAGCACAAAACAGTTGAGGTGAACTCAAGCATGAACTCATTCAATAATAGGCTTCAGAATAATGACAGATTTTTAGTAAAGTTTTAGTTATGCCTTATTTCTAAGATGTACTGAAGTGAATCAGACTTTACTCTTTGTCTGATATTTAGCTTAATGCACACACTAAACACTCCATATGAATGATGAAAATTACTGTGGTGATCTATGTTATTTTAGATGAACAGTTTATGTGTCAGATTGCATAAATTCTGAGGACAAGTTCTGTTGAACGTTCTGATGATTAAGTTCTGAAGAATCTATATCAGAATTTGTGTGAAGAATTACAAAGATAGGCATTCATTTTTCGAGTTAAGAAATCATGTTCTGATGACTGTTAAGTTCTGATATAAGTCTAAGTTCTGATATTAAAATTCCGATCCTTTACTTGACTTATTTATGGATAAAATCTAAAAACAGTCTCATTTTAAATCAGAATATGTTTGGGCGGAATATTAACAGTCAATATAATTAGGGATAGTGGTACACGTACATGCACATTAATTTTTACTTATTTCTTGTGCGCATTAAACCCTGTTTTACCTTTCAAATGACTGTTTTTCTTCTTCCAAGTCTAGGGAGACGAGGTGAGTGGTACCCCAGCTAGCCAAGCCACAGTTTCTCAAAAGACTGTGGTGGTTGAAAAGGATTCAAATTCATCCCTAGTTGCATCCTCCCAAAAGGGTGCATCTATTGAAAATAGTCCCCAACCAGGGACACAAAACAAAAGAGGGATGGACACTTAAGCCACACACTCACCTGTAAAAGCCTTTACAAGAAGAAAGAGGGTCAAAACCTTAGTTTCCATACAGGGTGCACACACTGCACAGATACACCCACCTGTATCTATGCCTTCTCAAATTCAGCTTAATGTGACTCCAATAAATGTGGAGTCACAGCCCCATTCTCTCAAAATTGACACACATCAATCACCAAATTCTCCATCACCATCTCTGGATGTGGACATGATATTCACATCAATTCCTGATTCTCCCTCTTTACAACTCAGGGAGGAGCCCCACTCAAATACTGGTGATCATCATCTTTTAGATGATTTGTTGGCTCATCAGCCAATTCTTTCAGACTTAGTTGAAGAATCCGTGTCACCTAAATTAAAATCAATCCACACAGATTCAACAATTATGTCACTTTCAATTTCTACTTCTTTTCCTTCTTCAATGGATATTCCTCATCCATTGACTAGTGGTTGTTCTTCGACGGATAAGCTTAACAACAGTTATCCGTTGATACCATCAGTTTCTACTTCAACGGATACTCCCTATCCGTTGATAGTCTCTACACAAACAACTGACTCAATTACAAGTGTGTAAGACATGTTTACTGTACAATCACTTCTAGGATTGAGGGAAGGGAGTGAAAATTTGAGTGAGAGGCTGGGTTGCTCCCAGGCAAAAGGAGAGCTTGAGAGTCTAAATATGCATGTTATTTCTTCCAGCATGGCAAAAGAGAGTGAGAGGAGTGCCACCTTAGTAGGTGAAGGTGAGGGTGTGAGGAGTGTGAGCCAGGGGGAGCCCCTGATGCAAGAAAAGAGAGAAATTGAGAGAAAAGCAGGTATAGAAGGTATAAGGGTGGATCGAGCCATTGCTAATGAGTCAATGATTGTGGATGATGCTGAAAAGGAAAGACAATTTCAGCAACATTACAAAGCTGTAATTGATAACATTTCCTTGGATGCTGACACTTTTACTCATCCTGTATCAGCCTATCAATTGTTGGCTACTCAGGGCAATGAGGAGGCAGAAAAGACTTTAAATCTAGTACATACTTCAGAATCTCTACAAAGGGATAAAGCTGCTGTCAACTTGATGCCTTCTACAGCTGGTGAGCCATCTGAAGAATTTGGAGTAAATTCTAATGATGATGACTCTGTTTCATTTGATGGAAGCATGAACTTAGGGGGAGATGAAGGCCCAAGTTCTATTCTAGATTTACCTGAATGGGCATTGACAAAGGAGTCTATCTACACCAGGACAATTCAATGTATCCTTAGTCAAACAAGTCATGACTATCCAAAAGGCCATTCAGACCACCTCAAATGCTGGTGCCAAGGCTATTCTTCAAGCCCACCTAGATTCTCTACATCTCATGAAGCTACAGCAATTAAGACAGAATCTGAGTGTGGATGAACTCAAGAAGGATATAGCTGACTTGAAGTCATATAATTTTGAGAAGCTGGATTCAATCATGCCCTATGGTACCATGCAGGACTTGTTACTGAGATTGAGAAGAGAATCAGATGTTGAAAAGAGGCTGGCCAAATTGGAGGACAGAGTTCAAGTTATTGAAAACTCTGTGGTCACCATTTTTCTTAATCAACATTCTCAAACAAGTCTTCTAATACAACTGGCTAAAGCACAAGGCTTGACTCCTCTCCTTGATGATAACAAAAAGGGGGAGAATAAAGTGAAAGAGGGAGGGGAGCCATCTACAAACATTTAAATATCCAAAGTGCTAGTTCCTGCCATCACTACTTCTCCAACACTTCAAATCAAAGGAAAGCTTGATGGAATTGATCTCATCCAGCTAGCAGCAGCTGAAATGAAGGTGAAGGAGCAAAGGAGAAAAATTGAGGAAAGGATGCAACAGGTGTTTGGCTCTACAACTTCAAAATCATTATCTGTGAAACATAGCACAAAGGTTGAGCCAATCATTATGGAGCACAAGCCAGTAAGGAGGAATAAGGTTTGAGAAACTTCTTTCAGGAATTTGAAACCCATGGTACTCAAGCCATCCACTAGATTCAACAGGGACTCTACAAAGAACCCTCTAAACTTTGGTCAACCAAAAGAAGTGAATTTTCCTCTTCCAAAACCTGATGAAGACAAAGTTTTGGGTGGTAGCATCATAAAGCACAAAGAGACCAATGATGTAGTGGAAAGAATGAATATGGCTATCATTTATAGAGAGGGAAAGAGTATCTGTGTGATGCAAGGACATCCCAAATTCTCAAAAGCCAAGAGGGAAGAAACCATGAGGTTAAAGGAAAAAGCTAAAAAGCTGAAGGCTGACAAAAGAGCACAAGCAAAGCTTGAAAAACAGCTAAAGTCAAGTCAGACTAAAGAAAAGAAAAAGATTGAAGACAAGAGTGAAGAAGACAAGATTGAAAGCATAAATGTGGATATGGGGAATGTGGTTGATGAGAGTGTGGAGGAAAGAAGAAAGGAATGGCAGAAAGGAAACAGAAAGAAGGCCAATGTAAAAAGGAAGAGTGAAGATGACACTGTGGAAATCCAATCAAAATCTAAACCACTACCTTCCATTCCTGAACCTTTTGTTGTTGATCCTAGTATAAATGTACATGGTGAACCAATCATCCCTAAAGAGGAACCTATTGATTGGGACACTATCAACTTGCCTACCTTCCTAACTACCTTTCCACCACTAAAGAAACTGAAAAGAAAACCCAAATCAACACCTCCCCCAACCTCAAGTAAATTTACTAAGAAATATAAACCTAAGCCTAAGACACAAGCCTCAAAGGATGATTATGTTCACATTTGTGACATAAAAGAGTTTATAGATATCGAACTCTATCTGGATGAGCTGGAGGAAGTAAGGGGAATAAGTGCATACAAACAGCTCCCAGAAAGGCTAGTGTTCAAGTATAAAGGAAGTGAGGAAAGGACTTGGCCTCTTCAAAGAATTCTGAATGAAGGCTATTCTACCTTGGTTAGAGTCTACTCGGCTATCAAAAGGGATTCTGGCTTTACCAGGACTGCCAAAACTGAGATTCTCAACAAGATTGCCAGCATAAGGAAAACTTGGTGGGAGTCTAATTCCTTGCCTAGAACATTACTCATCGCTGAGAATGGAATTACAGTTCATAAATCACCTCATTGTTGATGGAGTTCAGAGACAATAAAGGAGTCAGAAGATTTTTCAGACTTGAAGACCAGCTTAAAATTGCCAGTAATGAAACTCTCAAGGACATGCAATCTAAGTTGGATATCAGTGAAAAAGATGAAGCTGAATTCTACAGACAACTCTAACTCCAAGTAGGGGAAAATGAAAGGAGGCTAGGGAAGAAAACAAGGGATCAAAGGAAAAGAAAATAATTTGCTCAGCCTAAAGGAGCATCCTTGGAAATAATGTAATTCTTCAATTCTATCTCAGTACATACACTTTTGCAGCACTTTTGAATTTCTACTTGATTTCAGTTCATATATTTGTTAAGTGTTTTGTTATCATCAAGTTAAACCCAAATTTATGCCTACAATTCTAGTAGACATAAATAGGGGAGATTGTTAGGAATATGTGTATTAGTTTGATGATAAGTTAAGAAAAACACTTAAGTAGAAATCTAGTGTTTGTAGCCTCAACGGATAAGACCATTTTGGATATCCGTTGATGGAGTAGCTTTACTTAGAAATAAGTTTAGTTTTGTAGCACATTTCAGTTTCTATATTTAAGTTATAATTCTTAGAAGTTGTGGGAAATTATAAGTCATGTTGACTACTAGTGGATATGCAAATAGGAGGGCTAATTATAAATATTTCATGCCTTGTAATTTTGTATAAATGAAGTAGTATCAACTGATAAATTAAAGGCCTTCAACGGATGAGAAACAAAGCTTCAACGGATATCTCTAAAGCTTCAACGGATAACATCCATCAACGGAAGAGTGCATCAACGGATAAAGCTTCAACTGATAAAGCATCAACGGATAAAGCCATCAACGGATGAAAGCTTCAACGGATGCTCAGTTCAATAGCAGTTGACAGTGACAATTCATAAGCTGACAGAGGCACATGGGTTGATAGAGACAATTGAAATGTGGTAGCCTCTTGGAGGAATCAAGAAAATGCAGCATTTCCATTCTGGTGTAAACAAGGAAGTATTCAAAGATTCACAGATTATCCTAGATTGCATTGGATAGAGAAATGAAGAAGAAACATGTGAAGAACCTTTTTAATTGTATTTGTACTTTTGTCTTCACTTGTAAACTTGGTGATATATAAACAAGTTGCAGCTAGTAATTAGATGGTGAATTTTTCCAGAGCTGTTTGGAAAAATCCAGAGAGAAAATCATCTAGTTTGTACTAGGACGCAGCTGTGATCAATTCTTTGAATCACAGATTTTCTGAAATACACATCTCTGGTGGAACAACAAATCCACCAGAAAAGTTTTTGAGGCCTTTGTGTTCTTTACATTTGTGTCTTGAATATATATCTGTCTGCACCTGCTCAAAGCAATTCACACACAACTGTTCATCAAAACACTTAGCCTTTGAAACTGCTCAAAACTTGAAAAAGTTTTGAGATTTACATTCAACCCCCCTTCTGTAAATCTCATTGTTAGTTCCTTGGGAATAACAATGGGATTTTCAACTAATATGCAATGAATGATATCCCACACTTACAAACCAGTCTTGGAAATTAGCTTTAACAAGTGATTTGGTAAATATTTTTGCAAGTAACTCTTAGACTTAAAGATATGCTCTCGAAAGAAATGATACCTAGTGTGAAGGTTCCTTATCATAGAGTGTTCACAGAGTTGTTAGATTTTAGGTTGTTTCTTATCATAACAAGAAATCAATCTTCTTCTACGAAGTTGATAGCTTCCTGAGATGCTTCTTCTGTCACTTATGTTGACAGCTTCAGATATGCTTCTCCTGTCTTTCTTACAACCTGTGTAATCTATATCTATATCCAAGAGTTGGTAGTCCCTTAAGATATCTAATAATCTTGTTAATAGCTATAAGATTGGATTCTCTAGGATCCACTTGGAACCTTGCACATTGGCATCTTAAGAACATTACATGTTGTCTATTAGCATTTGAGTAAAAGAGTGAGCTTGTCATACCCCTATAGCTTATCATTATACTAGAGTTGCACTGATCAAGCTTTAGTGGTTTCCGTTGGTAAGTAGTCTTGGCATGTTCAGAATCTTCCAAATTTTGCATCTTCAAAAGATCCTTAACTTACTTGTATTTCCACCATACTTTTGGTTTACTTGTGCTCCTAAAAGAATTGTTCTTTTGGCTTGCTTGAACTCCTAAAAGAATTATTCTAATGGCTTGCTTGAAGTAATTCCAAAAAGAATTATAACCTTTCCAACATGCTCCTCCAAATCTACTCTGCAATAACTTAGCAAATAATCTTGCACAAGACTTTGTTAGTAGACCAACATATAACATTATCATTATATCACTGCACATATAAAATAATATGTTTATACCTAGTGATAAAGAGAGTTATTAATATGACGACTCTACTATTTCATATTTAACTACAACTTCAGTTAGAGTGCCATACCATATCCTTGACAATTACTTGAGTGGTATACTAGTTCATACCAACCTGAAGTGAGACTGTGAAGAACATATATGCATAATCCAATAGATTTGCAACTGTAAAGTCCATGAACTGTGGTGCATTGACTTCCTCATTTGAATCACCAACCAGGAGTGCACTTGTACACATCTACTAGAGTCCAATTCCAAGTGTAATGTGCATCAGGTGCCTGATATGTCGTAATATTCTCAAGTCTCGTCACTGGTGCTATCTGTTAGATACTGCTTTCTGATAATAACCTAGCATCTAGTTTGGCCGTTTCCCTCGTAACAATGCCATTGTCATCCAATTTGACTTCTGGTTATCCTTGTACCAATTACAATACTGTCATTTGGTTTGGATACCATCTTCCCGACAATCTGCTTGCTGACTGATTGAGTTCATCTTGCTTTGTAATCACCCAACCAATCCGGATATATCAGAGCTTCTGTAACTTTCTTAGTTTCTTCCTTAGAGAGATACTCATTTATACTCAGTAGCCCTGCTAATAAGTACTCCACCATCTGGATCACTTAAGAACTAGACTCTGGGAATAGACTTGACATCAAACCCTTTGTCTCAGCAGATGTAACACCCCCAAATCCGGGGTCGGGGATCCGGGTTGTCACGAGTTCCATTTCCCTTAACAACACCCAATCTTAATAAATAATCAACTACTCTGTACTGTGACCCCACAATAAACACACACACCACAAGTTATAGATTCAGAGATGAATATCCAAAAATAATCACAACTCGTTTTATTCCACAATTATATGCCAATACACCTTAAACAGGTTTCTGAATAAATTTACATTTCTTTGCCATTATTACAATTCATAAATATACATAATCTGATACATCAAAAGTTGAAAGCCTAGCCTATTGGTAGTTCCTACCTCAGCTATGGCGGCATCAGTGCTTCTAGAAAACTGCGGAACGTCTCCTAACCTCTTGCGAATCGGGAGCTTGGTCCGGTTCATCTTGTCTATCTGATGTTGTGTGATGAAAGAAGAAAGCAAGGGTGAGCAGCAAGCCCACCAAAATAATATGTATAATGATTAACAATATATGAGCCTTCTCATAGTACTCATGAAAGTCTTGGTCAAAAGAAATGAACCAAGTTGATATCTTAATGCGATGAAGTCGCAAAATATTCAGTATATATATACATATATACTTTTCAAAATATTGGAAGTCCTCTTCCATGCACAATATACACAAAGTCCCAGTGTATAACTGTAAAAAAAAATATCGTTGCAAGGTGATCTCATATATCTAACCTTGTCTCAACGTTTTTCTGAAAATCTTTGTCATTCATAAGACAATTATTAATTAGATATAAGTTTAAAAGATGAAGTTACAAGATACCCCAATATACTCATATATTTCCCAAATACTACTTGAACTACCACCGTTCAAGTTATAATTAGCTTCAAAAGTTCATCACATAGATGAGACTATAAGGCAAGATTTGAATAGATTAAATCTTTAAAATATTATCAAAATAAAATGAATTTACGAGATACTTCATTTGATGTAAACATCATTTTGAAAACTTGACCCTGCCAACACTCAACAATCGCCCAACCGTAGCCTTTCTATCGAAGTGCTCTGGGTAGTGTTGCAGAAATTATCCAATTGGATGATGAACTCATTACGGGAGTTTGCCGCGCCAGGAAGACCACTTACGATGATCAGTCGTAGTAGTACAACCCCACCATTTTCTACATGTAGAGGAGAACCTGTCGGATTTACTTGTCAACCGAACACTGAACTCCTAAGGAATGGACCGCCTTAGCGGAACTTCCAGGCCATTTGGGCCAATATAATAAGGCTGGGCCGGCGCTACTCGGCCACTTACGCCACTCCTAGTTCAGATGAAATCCATGACTCTGAAACGTAAAGCTTGTCCCCACTTTCCCCAAGTAGAAACTTGTTGATACGGCTCCACCAAGAAGTCGTATCTATTTGGAAAGGAGAACTCACCGATATTTCCCAAGCGATGCCTGTTAATGGATTAACTTGTTCCAAGAATTTTACTTCCCCAGTGTTGGGTAAGTAATCAATTCATTTATCAAAACAGCAACCTTGTTGCGAATATAAAACACACCACAGAGCCGGATCCCTCAGGTTTTGAGCGAGTATTTAAATCCCCTTCGAAAGGAGGATCTTAAAAAAAATGAGTTTTGGGATTCACTCTAACTTTTAAAAAAATCATTTTGAAGACTCGCAAAACATTTTTAAAAATGTTTGGAGTGAAGCTGATTTAATGAAGTAAATCAGTCCCCAGAATATTTAGAAAATGTCTGAATATTATTATTTAAATAATATTCCCATAAAGAATAATCTTTATAAAATAATTGAAGTAGAAGTATTAAAACTTATACTTGAAATGAATAGCAAATAATCAAAGATATACTTATACGAAAGTAATATCTTTATTTGAATAATCAAAAGTAAGTTTGATTATCGACACCTTATTCTTTAATACAATAAAGAATATTATTAAGTAATAAGCGGAGTCATAATACCTCGAATGAATACTATAAATAATATTCATAAAATAAAGGAGTCATACATCCTCAAATGAATATCCAAGTAATATTCAATAATAATATAAACTGAGTCATAAGCCCTCGAATGAATATTCAAATAATATTCAAATAATAAAATAAACTGAGTCATAAGCCCTCGAATGAATACTCAAATTAATATTCAATTAAGTAAAATAAAGGTATCGAATAAACCTTATTCGATCCATAGTTTTAAAAACTATATCCATATATATATAAATATATATATAATATACTCGGGAACATCGACTCCCGGTTTAGAAATATGTTCACCTTTTATCCCCTATACTAAGGGTATACGCAACTACTTGTTTATTTCTAGCATAGGTATTATGCAACTATAAGCATTGAAATCAACAGATAGATAACCAGATTACGAAACAGACATGCATATATACCATATCAGCATGCTCCAATATATCGCAAAATTTGATAATAACAATCATGCACTATCACAAGATAATGCATATACATATATTTACATCACAACAACAGTATATCGGGTAGAAAACTTGCCTGAGCGACTGGGGTTTACGAATGGCTCGGGACGAGTCTGGTAACCTATAAACAACAAGTAAGTTGGAATTAAACCAAAGTCACTTGTAAATCTATACTCTAACCAACTCAGACTCTAACGCTCATTTTGCGCTTACTGATTCTCTTAAGTCACTCGAGTACCCTCGGCTCCACCATTTTTAATAATTTAACCTTTACGAGTTTTAAGGCGATTCCTTCGCGAGTGTCTTACCAACTTCCTAACACACTTACCATAAATGTTTCATGCATTAATTAACCCTTTTTGGTCTTTAACCTATGTTTCAAAGTAAGGCGAGGGGAAAAGTTTCGTTCGCGAAACGCCGTTACTTGAAACGGTCGTTTCTCCTAAACCGTGCATCGGAATCGAACGAACTACATATCAAAACGAAGCTCGTAACATGAGCTATCTAAACATGGCAGTGGTCATAATCTAGCAGGGGGTTCTCGGGTCCTAATGTTATGCACAAAAACAGTCCAAAGAAAATCGGACGTTACGACGGCTATGTTTACGCGATTACCAATGTTTAAACAACTCCAATTAACCACCAACCAACTCATAACCATCAATACAACAAAACTTCACCTAAACCATACCAAATAAGTCCATAATCTCCAAGGTTTTAAACTCAAACAACCACAATCAAGACCTATGAACTATAATCAAGCTTCAATTACCAAAAACACTTCCAAATCAAACCAAACTACTAATAATCACAATCCATGCTTCTCATTTCACAACACCAACCATTAAATTTACTAAAAAATAAAGTAAAGGCTAGGGTTTGAAGTTTATACCTTCCTTGGGAAGTGTTAAGTTGCTAGGAAGCCTTAGGGAGCCTCCTACAAGCTTGATCTTTCCAAAGAAATCAAGAACACAAAGTTAGGCTTTGAAGTTTCTAAAAGTCCGATTTAAAGAACTGTAAAAATGAGGGTCTTACCATGATTATTTGGACGAGACTTGTGAACAAGAGTTGTAGGCCATCTCAATACCTTTCCAATGAGCTATAGAACACAATATTTGAGTGAGAAATGAAGGAGATACAGCAGTTTTAGTGTTCTGGTTCTGTTTTGGCCGAGAGCATGAAGAACAGTGCCTTGGTTTCTTTTTGATTTTGATGAAAAATGATTTGCTTGGCTTGGTTGGTTTGATTTTTGTGTTTGTTTTAGTAAATTACCTAGTTGCCCTTGATTTTGTGTGGTTAAAAAGCCACCACATCTCCTTCCTTCCCATGTCATGCTTGTGTCATCCTCATGATGTCATCCTCCCCTCCTTGTCCTCTTCTCATTGGTTGGGTGACATTATCGTCTCTAATCCCTTTGATTAACTTCCTAATTGTTTGCCTAATGACCGCTGATCTGTTATACGGTTCGCTTAACTTTCGTTTTCGTTTATCGTTTGAAGGATCATACCCGGGATCTTATTACTTAGGTTCCCTTAACCTTTCTCAATATATTATATTCCTTTTATGATCCTCTCCTATAATCCTTTAATTTAAATCATTTTTATCCTGTTACCTTTTTCTCAAATCTTTCCGTATCTAGTGTATTTCCGGGAAAAATCAAAGTGTTCGGATTTGGATTCTGACGATCTTTACATACACTTATATCCCATATAAAGTACTAATAAAATCTCAGAATATCCATATCAGAACCCCTACATAGTGTGGCATGAAAGTTTTCTCATTCAGCAAAAACACTATTCATAAGGGTTTCAAAAATTTCCCAAAAATTGGGGTTATTACAGTCTCCCCTCCTTAAAAGGATTCCGTCCCGGAATCAGATAGAAAATGAATAGGGATACTCTCTTAGCATTGCACTTTCTAACTCTCGAGTAAATTTTCCCACATTGTGGTTCTACCATCAAACTCTTACTAGTTTGATAACCCTTCTCCTAAGCACTCGTTCCTTTTTACTCTATACCCTTCCTGGTTGCTCCATATAGGTTACGTCTGGTTGCATGTTTATGCGCTCATATGCCCCTATTTGTCTGGCATCCGAATTACACTTCATTAACATTGATACGTGGAACACGTTATGAACTTGCTACAGGTTCGGGGGTAGGGCTAGCTCATATGCTAACTTCCCAAAAGTCTTAATATATCCAAGGGTCCAACAAATTGTAGACTTAGCTTTCCTTTCTTTCCGAACCTCATCAATCCTTTTTCAAGGGTTTCCAAGGGGATACCTATAACATTACTAGGCCCCCTATTTCATACTCTTTGTCCTTTTTGAGTCAAATCAGCATACCTCTTATGTCCATCTTGGGTTACTACCAGCCGTCCTCTGATTAGATCTATTATATCCCTGGTCCTTTGGACTACTGCGGGTCCGAGCATCTTGCGCTCTACAACTTCATCCTAACATAAGGGAGATCGACATTATCTTCCCTCAAGGATCTCATAAGGTGACACCTCGATAATGACATATGATCTATTGTCGTGATATAACTAAATCCGCGTTAAGTGATCATTCCAAATTCTTTCAAGTCTATTGCACAGACTCTCATTATAGCGTTTAGCATTAGAGCTTTTGCTTCTCAATACCCATTCTTTTCGAGTTCGTAATCGCTACTACCTTCCGTTCCTAATATTATACTGGTTATACTTTTGCTCGTTAGCGTTCTATAACCTTTTAATAACCACGTCAACCTTAGTATTACGAATGTGTTCCCATTCTGAATACCACCATAACTTTACTACTCCTTTTTCAGCTGTTTCTATTTTCGAAAGCTTAATCCTTCATATAGAAGTAAAAGAATTTATTGAGAGATCACTATGATCATGAACACTTGTTATCTCGCATAGTTAGTATAGAAGGTGGCCAGCCTTTAGTACTTGACAAGCAATTAAACAATAGTTGGTATCCTACTAGGCTTCTATCACACAGATAGATAGTCATTCGGCAATACCTCCCCTTCTGGAAGGGTTGTTCTTCGCAACTTACATGAAATGAAAAGAAGAGAAAAGAACGAACTGAAGAGAATTGTATATATAAAAAAAATATACTGCCACAAAATATCTGGCTTGGAACCTACCTCTGAACTATAGAGGTTTGTCATAGGAGAATAAAACATATACGTATTTATATCAGCATCAAGTATTATAGCATCGTATTTCCCATGCCTAAATATTTCTATTCCGTCCATCATTCTATGGACCCATGCTCTTCCTCGAGCTTATACACAATCACCTTTGAAACTCCCTCGATTTCGAAAATCGAACCTGGGATCTCATTTTAGACATCACCGTTACTAGAGTTCTATGCTTGCACCGCAACCTTCCTCATATAGTAATACGACTCTCTTTTCATAAGAGGGAATAAATATTCAATAGGTAGATACTCTACTTAATTAGTCTATCAATGATAACTTATACACTACCACGACCCGTTTAGTGGTACTCAATCTCAACATCCATTCCAATACAACTCTCACGGTTGTAATCAGCTCGTTACTCGCAGAATCATTGCTCCCTTACTATGGTCCACCACTGACCCACTGTCATCATTCACTTTCCATGAAATCTTAATAGCTAACCATACGGAGTCCATACATGTCGTATCCAATCCTTCTAAGGAGGTAACATAATCACCATTATTGATTCATGAAGAACACTCCTGATCTCAAAGGTTCATTTAGTCCTTTTGAAACATGGTCCAGTCTCATTCTCAAGATAGTACCTTCTAAGATAGATAGCCCGCTCATGGCGATTACACGAATTAAACCTTTACCAACTACTATTACGGCTGGGTATTGCACAGTCATCAGAAGGAATGTCAATCTTCCAAACCATAATACAACCTTCACAGTTTTAACCATTATCACTGTATTCTTTTGGCACAAGCGCCTATAATTATCCTCTTACCTTTAAAGTGTCGGCCACCTCTTTGGCCTTTCCTGATAGTAAAATTTCCTTACAGTCAATGTCACTTTAACCATCTCCAAATAAATTTTCTACCTTATTTCAATCACAGCTTATGTGAAAATACTTTCCTTAAAATCTGATGAGTAAAAAAAAAATCACCATTTTTCCATAAGTTATTGCCTCAGTCTTTAGAGGTTAATCACTGTCATGACTGAATCTCAATCATAATTAGAACATCTTTTATCTTAAGTCCTAATTGCCCTGAATAATTTCGACCATTACTGGTTCGATCCATACTTTCTCGTGGTTTAACACGTGCCCCACTTGACAACATTATAATTACGTCATATTTCCTTTATCAACATTTCTATTCTTGAAAATTTTGAATATTACCTTTCTCCTTGTAAAACCTCTAAGGTTATCCTTCAATCGTTCCTCCTGTATTCCCTAGATACAGGGCATATTAAAATACCATTTACTATTACTAGAACCATTGTCTATATACTTCTGAAAAATTTCTCCACTGATTCTTAAAGGTTGTTGCTACATTAACCCTTTCCAAATCATACTGTCAAAACTCATACTGTCCCTATTAAGGGTGAAATTCCAACCTTTATGCATTCCCCTAGGATTCATTTTAAGTTACCGATGTTCTATCCTTAATTCCACCTTTAAAAGGTACCTGCATCCTTATTCAAATTAAGGTCAATCCATATGGCCTCCAAAAGATAACAATGGTCATCCACTTTTCTTTCTTGATTTGGTAATGATAACATGGATGTTCTGGAAGATATTGGTCATGTTCAACGTGAACTTCTTCTTAATAATTCCTTATTTACTTTTGTTGTTTATCTCAACAGTCATCTCAATGTTGGGATATCTTTCATATCTGGCATCTCCCTTTCTGGGTATCATGCCACCGGTCTTACACTTTACCTTCTTGAAGGTCACTTCCTTCACCCAATTTTCTTAATTTCTTACTTTCTTGTCTCCTCAGTCTATCCGCGTCTCATTATTTATCCTTCGAATTATCTCAAGGTTTTCTCGAATCTTCCCAACTTACAGGGGATAAAATATATGTATCTCTTATACCTTCAACCATCAATTTAACTCATGGTGAATCACTCTCATCCGGATGATTACCTACTTTTCTATTTCTATTTCTACGAGTCTTTAGGGTTTCCTCATACCCAACTCCCTTATCATTCCTCAAACTCTCTTGCCTTTATATTCCTTTCTCTTATCGTTATTTCATGAACCAACACAACATAAGCATTGATTTCAAACATCCCATCATTCTGGATTCGTGTCTTCAGAAGGAATCTTGATAACTTTTACAACTTAGATTCATAATTCATCATACTCGTCTGCCTTTGTTCTGGCTCTTAAGCTTTTACACTATCTCCATAACCTTGGGAAGTACTTTCCTGAAAACAATTGACTGAACTTAAATTAGTTTATTATAATCTCTTGCTCCATGCCTTCCTTGGCCTTTCACCAGCGGGTGGTCTCTCTCTTAGGAAGGTAAGTGACAAAACAGTCTTTTGTGGTTCGTCAATCATTTAGAATCTCAAATGATTCATCTATTTCCTTTAGCCAGGCTCTTGCCTCGACTGGGACAGCTTGTTCCTTGGAACTCTGAGAGCTTAGCGACTTAAAGGTCATGAAAGAATTTCCCACCGCACTGTCTCCTCAGGGTGGTGGTTGGGGATAATAGTCTAAGTTCTCTTTAGACAGGTCCATGAATTGCCGTATAGGGCTACCATCTCGGGTCTCCTGTCCTTACTCGACTTTTGTTTCCTCAGTCTAAATATTTCTTCCTACTCCCCATAATTGGGGTCATCTTACATAATTTAAATCCTCATTTTCCACTTCATCATGTTATGGGTTCCTTTTGTCTTGGTTGCAACCTCCCTGACTATCACATTCAGGGTTTGCTCTAACTCTTATTCCTCAAACTAGCTTTCATCTAAGATTTCATCTTTAAGCTCTTAAACCTTTGGAACCCAAATTCTATAGGAATACCTCATTATTCCCTTATCATCTCTCTCGGTATTAATCTCATACCTATTTGTTGGCTCTCTGCCTTCATTCATCACTTTTACTGGCACAATATGTTCTTTTCCAATACTTCGGGCTGTATTGCTATCTCAAACAGCTTTTCGGTACCGGCTCCGGTTACCTTCACTACTATTTCCATTTTCTCAAAATCTCTTATAAACTCTCCAAAAGACATTATCATCTTGAGTCTCTCCTTTTTACTAAGGGCATCAGCCACCATATTGGTTTTCCCCGAATGATAAAGAATCTCCCAATCATAATTCTTGATTAGCTCTAACCGCCTCCTCTGGCGTATGTTGAGCTCTTTCTACGTAAGAATGTACTAGAGCTACTATGGTTTGTGAATCTCACACTTCTCTCCATACAAGTAGTGCCTCAAATCTTTAGGGCAAAACTATTGCCACGAGCCCAAGCTCATGGGTGGGGATATCGAATTTTAAATTCCCTTAATTGTCTTGACGCAGACGCGATTATCTTGCTGTGCTATATAAGAAGCACCCTAATTCCTTATGCGAAGCGTCACTTACAAATCACAAAATCTCATTTTCCATCCGGCAACGCCAACATAGGGAACGTCACCAACCTTTGCTTCGGTTCTTAAAAGTTGTTCTCGCATTTCTCTGTCCATTCGAACTTCTCAGTCTTACGAGTAAGCCGCATTAAAGGGGCTACTATCTTTACAAACTTGAACGAACCTCTGGTAGTGACCGGCCAATCCTACCTCTGGTAGTCGACCCAACCAGGGTCATCAATTCATCAGTGGTCCTTTATCCAATCTCGTCAGGATCCTCCATGGGATCCTCCTCAGCAACTATCCCTTCTAGGACAACATCCTCAACCGCTACATCCTCAATATCAACATCATCCGGTCCTGCGTTAGGACGCTCTATTGGATCCACAATCTGATCTCCAATTAGTAATAAAACATCATCGCGTTGATGTTCCTCAACTTCAGGGTTCGGAGTCCCGCTACCATATACGATAACGAACTACGCTTCTATCGCTACATTTATAAGGGTTCCCATAAGGGTTTTAACTGTCAGTACTACGTTAGGTAGTCCGACTATGAACTTGGCAAGAGTTCTTATTATCTTAGTGAACTTATTATCTTAACGTCCCATCATCTCTGAGGTTTATAACGCTTAGCTCTGATACCATTTCTGTAACACCCCCAAATCCGGGGTCGGGGATCCGGGTTGTCACGAGTTCCATTTCCCTTAACAACACCCAATCTTAATAAATAATCAACTACTCTGTACTGTGACCCCACAATAAACACACACACCACAAGTTATAGATTCAGAGATGAATATCCAAAAATAATCACAAGTCGTTTTATTCCACAATTATATGCCAATACACCTTAAACAGGTTTCTGAATAAATTTACATTTCTTTGCCATTATTATAATTCATAAATATACATAATCTGATACATCAAAAGTTGAAAGCCTAGCCTATTGGTAGTTCCTACCTCAGCTATGGCGGCATCAGTGCTTCTAGAAAACTGCGGAACGTCTCCTAACCTCTTACGAATCGGGAGCTTGGTCCGGTTCATCTTGTCTATCTGATGTTGTGTGATGAAAGAAGAAAGCAAGGGTGAGCAGCAAGCCCACCAAAATAATATGTATAATGATTAACAATATATGAGCCTTCTCATAGTACTCATGAAAGTCTTGGTCAAAAGAAATGAACCAAGTTGATATCTTAATGCGATGAAGTCGCAAAATATTCAGTATATATATATATACATATATACTTTTCAAAATATTGGAAGTCCTCTTCCATGCACAATATACACAAAGTCCCAGTGTATAACTGTAAAAAAAAAAATATCGTTGCAAGGTGATCTCATATATCTAACCTTGTCTCAACGTTTTTCTGAAAATCTTTGTCATTCATAAGACAATTATTAATTAGATATAAGTTTAAAAGATGAAGTTACAAGATACCCCAATATACTTATATCTTTCCCAAATACTACTTGAACTACCACCGTTCAAGTTATAATTAGCTTCAAAAGTTCATCACATAGATGAGACTATAAGGCAAGATTTGAATAAATTAAATCTTTAAAATATTATCAAAATAAAATGAATTTATGAGATACTTCATTTAATGTAAACATCATTTTGAAAACTTGACCCTGCCAACACTCAACAATCGCCCAACCGTAGCCTTTCTATCGAAGTGCTCTGGGTAGTGTTGCAGAAATTATCCAATTGGATGATGAACTCATTACGGGAGTTTGCTGCGCCAGGAAGACCACTTACGATGATCAGTCGTAGTAGTACAACCCCACCATTTTCTACATGTAGAGGAGAACCTGTCGGATTTACTTGTCAACCGAACACTGAACTCCTAAGGAATGGACCGCCTTAGCGGAACTTCCAGGCCATTTGGGCCAATATAATAAGGCTGGGCCGGCGCTACTCGGCCACTTACGCCACTCCTAGTTCAGATGAAATCCATGACTCTGAAACGTAAAGCTTGTCCCCACTTTCCCCAAGTAGAAACTTGTTGATACGGCTCCACCAAGAAGTCGTATCTATTTGGAAAGGAGAACTCACCGATATTTCCCAGGCGATGCCTGTTAATGGATTAACTTGTTCCAAGAATTTTACTTCCCGAGTGTTGGGTAAGTAATCAATTCATTTATCAAAACAGCAACCTTGTTGCGAATATAAAACACACCACAGAGCCGGATCCCTCAGGTTTTGAGCGAGTATTTAAATCCCCTTTGAAAGGAGGATCTTAAAAAAAATGAGTTTTGGGATCCGCTCTAACTTTTAAAAAAATCATTTTGAAGACTCGCAAAACATTTTTAAGAATATTTGGAGTGAAGCTGATTTAATGAAGTAAATCAGTCCCCAGAATATTTAGAAAATGTCTGAATATTATTATTTAAATAATATTCCCATAAAGAATAATCTTTATAAAATAATTAAAGTAGAAGTATTAAAACTTATACTTGAAATGAATAGCAAATAATCAAAGATATACTTATACGAAAGTAATATCTTTATTTGAATAATCAAAAGTAAGTTTGATTATCGACACCTTATTCTTTAATACAATAAAGAATATTATTAAGTAATAAGCGGAGTCATAATACCTCGAATGAATACTATAAATAATATTCATAAAATAAAGGAGTCATACATCCTCAAATGAATATCCAAGTAATATTCAATAATAATATAAACTGAGTCATAAGCCCTCGAATGAATATTCAAATAATATTCAAATAATAAAATAAACTGAGTCATAAGCCCTCGAATGAATACTCAAATTAATATTCAATTAAGTAAAACAAAGGTATCGAATAAACCTTATTCGATCCATAGTTTTAAAAACTATATCCATATATATATAAATATATATATATAATATATTCGGGAACATCGACTCCCGGTTTGAAATATGTTCACCTTTTATCCCCTATACTAAGGGTATAAGCAACTACTTGCTTATTTCTAGCATAGGTATTATGCAACTATAAGCATTGAAATCAACAGATAGATAACCAGATTACGAAACAAACATGCATATATACCATATCAGCATGCTCCAATATATCGCAAAATTTGCTAATAACAATCATGCACTATCACAAGATAATGCATATACATATATTTACATCACAACAACAGTATATCGGGTAGAAAACTTGTCTGAGCGACTGGGGGTTACGAATGGCTCGGGACGAGTCTGGTAACCTATAAGCAACAAGTAAGTTGGAATTAAACCAAAGTCACTTGTAAATCTATACTCTAACCAACTCAGACTCTAACGCTCGTTTTGCGCTTACTGATTCTCTTAAGTCACTCGAGTACCCTCGGCTCCACCATTTTTAATAATTTAACCTTTACGAGTTTTAAGGCGATTCCTTCGCGAGTGTCTTACCAACTGCCTAACACACTTACCATAAATGTTTCATGCATTAATTAACCCTTTTTGGTCTTTAACCTATGTTTCAAAGTAAGGCGAGGGGAAAAGTTTCGTTCGCGAAACGCCGTTACTTGAAACGGTCGTTTCTCCTAAACCGTGCATCGGAATCGAACGAACTACATATCAAAACGAAGCTCGTAACATGAGCTATCTAAACATGGCAGTGGTCATAATCTAGCAGGGGGTTTTCGGGTCCTAATGTTATGCACAAAAACAGTCCAAAGAAAATCGGACGTTACGACGACTATGTTTACGCGATTACCAATGTTTAAACTACTCCAATTAACCACCAACCAACTCATAACCATCAATACAACAAAACTTCACCTAAACCATACCAAATCAGTCCATAATCTCCAAGGTTTTCAACTCAAACAACCACAATCAAGACCTATGAACTATAATCAAGCTTCAATTACCAAAAACACTTCCAAATCAAACCAAACTACTAATAATCACAATCCATGCTTCTCATTTCACAACACCAACCATTAAATTTACTAAAAAATAAAGTAAAGGCTAGGGTTTGAAGTTTATACCTTCCTTGGGAAGTGTTAAGTTGCTAGGAAGCCTTAGGGAGCCTCCTACAAGCTTGATCTTTCCAAAGAAATCAAGAACACAAAGTTAGGCTTTGAAGTTTCTAAAAGTCCGATTTAAAGAACTGTAAAAATGAGGGTCTTACCATGATTATTTGGACGAGACTTGTGAACAAGAGTTGTAGGCCATCTCAATACCTTTCCAATGAGCTATAGAACACAATATTTGAGTGAGAAATGAAGGAGATACAGCAGTTTTAGTGTTCTGGTTCTGTTTTGGCCGAGAGCATGAAGAACAGTGCCTTGGTTTCTTTTTGATTTTGATGAAAAATGATTTGCTTGGCTTGGTTGGTTTGATTTTTGTGTTTGTTTTAGTAAATTACCTAGTTGCCCTTGATTTTGTGTGGTTAAAAAGCCACCACATCTCCTTCCTTCCCATGTCATGCTTGTGTCATCCTCATGATGTCATCCTCCCCTCCTTGTCCTCTTCTCATTGGTTGGGTGACATTATCGTCTCTAATCCCTTTGATTAACTTCCTAATTGTTTGCCTAATGACCGCTGATCTGTTATACGGTTCGCTTAACTTTCGTTTTCGTTTATCGTTTGAAGGATCATACCCGGGATCTTATTACTTAGGTTCCCTTAACCTTTCTCAATATATTATATTCCTTTTATGATCCTCTCCTATAATCCTTTAATTTAAATCATTTTTATCCTGTTACCTTTTTCTCAAATCTTTCCGTATCTAGTGTATTTCCGGGAAAAATCAAAGTGTTCGGATTTGGATTCTGACGATCTTTACATACACTTATATCCCATATAAAGTACTAATAAAATCTCAGAATATCCATATCAGAACCCCTACATAGTGTGGCATGAAAGTTTTCTCATTCAGCAAAAACACTATTCATAAGGGTTTCAAAAATTTCCCAAAAATTGGGGTTATTACAGTCTCCCCTCCTTAAAAGGATTCCGTCCCGGAATCAGATAGAAAATGAATAGGGATACTCTCTTAGCATTGCACTTTCTAACTCTCGAGTAAATTTTCCCACATTGTGGTTCTACCATCAAACTCTTACTAGTTTGATAACCCTTCTCCTAAGCACTCGTTCCTTTTTACTCTATACCCTTCCTGGTTGCTCCATATAGGTTACGTCTGGTTGCATGTTTATGCGCTCATATGCCCCTATTTGTCTGGCATCCGAATTACACTTCATTAACATTGATACGTGGAACACGTTATGAACTTGCTACAGGTTCGGGGGTAGGGCTAGCTCATATGCTAACTTCCCAAAAGTCTTAATATATCCAAGGGTCCAACAAATTGTAGACTTAGCTTTCCTTTCTTTCCGAACCTCATCAATCCTTTTTCAAGGGTTTCCAAGGGGATACCTATAACATTACTAGGCCCCCTATTTCATACTCTTTGTCCTTTTTGAGTCAAATCAGCATACCTCTTATGTCCATCTTGGGTTACTACCAGCCGTCCTCTGATTAGATCTATTATATCCCTGGTCCTTTGGACTACTGCGGGTCCGAGCATCTTGCGCTCTACAACTTCATCCTAACATAAGGGAGATCGACATTATCTTCCCTCAAGGATCTCATAAGGTGACACCTCGATAATGACATATGATCTATTGTCGTGATATAACTAAATCCGCGTTAAGTGATCATTCCAAATTCTTTCAAGTCTATTGCACAGACTCTCATTATAGCGTTTAGCATTAGAGCTTTTGCTTCTCAATACCCATTCTTTTCGAGTTCGTAATCGCTACTACCTTCCGTTCCTAATATTATACTGGTTATACTTTTGCTCGTTAGCGTTCTATAACCTTTTAATAACCACGTCAACCTTAGTATTACGAATGTGTTCCCATTCTGAATACCACCATAACTTTACTACTCCTTTTTCAGCTGTTTCTATTTTCGAAAGCTTAATCCTTCATATAGAAGTAAAAGAATTTATTGAGAGATCACTATGATCATGAACACTTGTTATCTCGCATAGTTAGTATAGAAGGTGGCCAGCCTTTAGTACTTGACAAGCAATTAAACAATAGTTGGTATCCTACTAGGCTTCTATCACACAGATAGATAGTCATTCGGCAATACCTCCCCTTCTGGAAGGGTTGTTCTTCGCAACTTACATGAAATGAAAAGAAGAGAAAAGAACGAACTGAAGAGAATTGTATATATAAAAAAAATATACTGCCACAAAATATCTGGCTTGGAACCTACCTCTGAACTATAGAGGTTTGTCATAGGAGAATAAAACATATACGTATTTATATCAGCATCAAGTATTATAGCATCGTATTTCCCATGCCTAAATATTTCTATTCCGTCCATCATTCTATGGACCCATGCTCTTCCTCGAGCTTATACACAATCACCTTTGAAACTCCCTCGATTTCGAAAGTGTTAAGTTGCTAGGAAGTGTTAAGTTGCTAGGAAGTTTATACCTTCCTTGGGAAGTGTTAAGTTGCTAGGAAGCCTTAGGGAGCCTCCTACAAGCTTGATCTTTCCAAAGAAATCAAGAACACAAAGTTAGGCTTTGAAGTTTCTAAAAGTCCGATTTAAAGAACTGTAAAAATGAGGGTCTTACCATGATTATTTGGACGAGACTTGTGAACAAGAGTTGTAGGCCATCTCAATACCTTTCCAATGAGCTATAGAACACAATATTTGAGTGAGAAATGAAGGAGATACAGCAGTTTTAGTGTTCTGGTTCTGTTTTGGCCGAGAGCATGAAGAACAATGCCTTGGTTTCTTTTTGATTTTGATGAAAAATGATTTGCTTGGCTTGGTTGGTTTGATTTTTGTGTTTGTTTTAGTAAATTACCTAGTTGCCCTTGATTTTGTGTGGTTAAAAAGCCACCACATCTCCTTCCTTCCCATGTCATGCTTGTGTCATCCTCATGATGTCATCCTCCCCTCCTTGTCCTCTTCTCATTGATTGGGTGACATCATCCTCTCTAATCCCTTTGATTAACTTCCTAATTGTTTGCCTAATGACCGCTGATCTGTTATACGGTTCGCTTAACTTTCGTTTTCGTTTATCGTTTGAAGGATCATACCCGGGATCTTATTACCTAGGTTCCCTTAACCTTTCTCAATATATTATATTCCTTTTATGATCCTCTCCTATAATCCTTTAATTTAAATCCTTTTTATCCTGTTACCTTTTTCTCAAATCTTTCCGTATCTAGTGTATTTCCGGGAAAAATCAAAGTGTTCGGATTTGGATTCTGACGATCTTTACATACACTTATATCCCATATAAAGTACTAATAAAATCTCAGAATATCCATATCAGAACCCCTACATAGTGTGGCATGAAAAGTTTTCTCATTCAGCAAAAACACTATTCATAAGGGTTTCAAAAATTTCCCAAAAATTGGGGTTATTACAGCAGATTTGTTCTTGTTGTGTCCTCTGAATTTTCAATGTGGTGTAGTGTCTAACTAGTCGATCCTTCTTTTGCTCCCCCTAAGTTGTTGCTGGGATTTTCTGAAAATCCTTACCCTTGCTGACTGGCTTCATTGAAATAATGAGTTGTTTTAAACACAGCCAATCCAGTGCTTGGATATGAATCATCAATACCATTAAATTCTCCTGTAACAGCTTGGAGCATGGAGTTGTTGAACTGTGCACTTAGACTTTCAATCATCTTCTGTTGATCAACCACAAATGCCTTGTATGTTGTAGACTCCACTCAGTAGCCATGGAAAATATCCTAGCTTTAGAACATTCTCTCCAAACACTTTGAGGTTATCCAGTATTTGCTTCTGTTGGCCATTAACTCATTAGAGGTCTTCATGTATGCATCCTGATCAAGGCTTGATCTTACTTGTTGCAAACTATTTTGACTGCTCTAGCCCTTTTGTATTTAGGAAGTCTTGATTAGCTTGATATTTCCCTTGTAGCTTTAATCAAGTTCTGGTTCTTCCTTTATACCACTTCATTCTGACACGGAGCTCTCAGTGCTAAATATGTCTCAAAATATTATTGATGTTACAGATATTAATCAGAACTGCTTCTTAAATTCAGTCCCATTATCTGATCACAAGATCATTTCTTTTACAGTAGCTTCCAGCTTGATCTTCTTTGATGTGATCAATCACCATTTGTGATGTCTTGTCTTGAGAACGCACGAACAACAACTTTGTTTCATAAGAGTAGTCAACCACCATCACTAAGGTATATTTTTATTTTAATGTGATGTTGTCTTTGACTTCTCTTTCTGACATGCCTCACATTTACCATCTTCTGTATTCTAGATGAGGCAGTCCTCTCACTAAACTCTTTTTACAAAAGAGTTCCTTGTGTTGATGTTCAAGGGTGAGAGCTTCTAACTTACTCTTAATTAGAGAAAGCTTCTCAATCTTCCTGCTTCAGATGAGACACTAATCCTTCATTGAATTGACATTTTGTTCTTTGATACAGAACTGTCTGATAAGAGGATTTGTGCCTTGATTCTTCAGCAAGGAAGTTGCTTCAACTGTTATCAATGACTCCAATGGTTAGTTGTTATCAGTGATAGCAATTGTTGAATCCATGATGACATTCCTTTTCTGCATAGCTTATCCCGTAATAAAAACCTTTGTTGTCATCTCCAAAGATTATTGACGGAATAGCTTTTGTCAATCACATTTGATTGTGAGGCCCTTTCTTTGATCATATGCCTTGAGTATGAATTACCAAGAATACATATGAATCAATTAACATGTTATGTCCTGCACTCACAAATGGATTAACAGTTCTTGGTACCCAACTTATCAGTTTGGGTCTAGATGGATTAGAGATTTTATTATAAACAAAGATACCAACAGCTGTAACCTTATCATGCTAATTCTTATCTTTGACTGACCATTTTCTCCATTTAAATACCCTTGACAGATTTGTCTCTAGGCTAGGGGAAAATGGTTCCAACCTTTACATAAGGAGGACTAGCAGTCTTTTCCCTATTGAAATCCTAATCATGCTTTTTCTATAATTAATGCAAGTACTAAGATATGCATTCATGGCATTGAAATAGACAAGCATTGTATTAAGAATACATGGCATTCATTCAGAGACATTACACATAAGAATTAAGCAAGACATGCATGATATGGAACAAACAGAATTAACAAATAAATTACTAATTCTATCTAGTCCAATCCTGTTGAAGAATCTCATTTAGCTATCTCAATCCAATTGTAAACTAATACATCTTAACAAACAATTCAGATCAAATGAATAAATCACATTGTAATAGGATACATAAGATAAGCATAAACAAAGGTCTTATATGCTGGAAAACATATACCTCACTAAAGCAATTAATCATGTTCAACAAATATTCAAACAATTATTTAAGATCATCTAATGTAACATGCACAAGTTAAACATCAATCCTAGTTACCAGAAAAATATTCTAGTGAACTAGTTCAGCATTATCTAAGTTTGATGCTATCATGCTTGTGCGAGTGTTAAACATTTAAATACTAAGATCTTATCCTGCATTGAATATTGAGAGTAAAGTATTGCAGTGGTTCAAGAATTTGAAACCTGAGATATATGAGTTGGACCATCTTCAGAGATTACTATGAAAGCAAGATATTCATTATTCTCATCATATGATCCATCCCAACGCTTTCCCGTGCAATATAAGTTTTGATTGGCTGCTTCCCTAAGAAAACATTCCACCTTTGTCTCAACTCTTCAACTGAATCCCTACTCATCCTTGTTTGTCAAGCTTCTTGTTCTGTTGTATCAAAACCCCTGATAGTTACTTGACACATATTTCTTGTCATAATTATAGCTATCAAATCTTGTTTATGTCCCAACCTCGGTCTGTAATCACCCCTTGAACTGAATCTGTAAGAATCTCTGCTTCGGAATAGATAGGCTTGATCCATGGATATAGCTTATGTGCTCCTTGTGAATCTGATACTGTGACGGCCTCAACCCCGGGGTCAGGAGTTGACGTCACTAAACACAATTACCAAAAATATAAACAACAGAATTATTATTAAAAAAATACTAACTTGACACCGAACCAAGATCCGATCCAGGTTCAATTATAATTCAGGTTCTCAATACTACAAACTCTTTATTCACCATCTAACACACTCTAACTTTATTCAGCAACTCATCATACCTCATGGCCTGATACAAACTACCTCAGAGGAGCCGGGTCCAGTAGGGGCAGGAACATAGGTCGGTCTAACTGATCTTCTAGGCATCTGCGAGATATACATAACAGTTTGCAAGGGTGAGCATAATCGTTCAGCAGTACCAAAATATGAATAACAGAATAAAACAGTAATGTAACCATGATAGGAACAGAACTGTAATCATGATATCAACATTATGCAACAAAAATCAGAGAAAGCTGGATATCACTAACTAGCATGCTTCATCAAAATAACATAGTAGTGTGTTGTAAAAACACCAGAGTCCAATTTTAGCATGCTAGTCACACTTATAAAATTACTGTATCAACTATTCGTACCCTTACGGGAATCACAAAACCCAATCAAATACGTAATGGATATGTGAAGACAGCTGATCAGGCTATCAACACCAGATGGCTCCAACTGCTATCTTATTTATGGCTCCAACTGCCATCTCATTTATGGCTCCAACTGCCATCTTATTTACCTGTTCCGGAACTCAGAGACTAGCTAGGTGTAAGAACCCTGATTTTTGTAATATTTTAAAACTTCTGTGAATAGTAACTTGAGCTAATTAATTAATACGTATGGGGATCATCATAAAATGAATAGTGGAATTTTGAGAATCCGAGATCATATTCTTGTTTATCGAGGAAAATAAGTGAATGTAAAAGCCGACGAAATTCGAAGATTCACAATTATACTACGTGTTTTTGTATCTGTAAAGAATGGCGTAGAACCGGGAATACTACGTGAAATAAATAATATATCAAGGTATTTCTATGATCAAGAGAAGGAATTGAATTGGTTATAGGATTATAAGCAATAAAAGAAATCTCTACGAAATAAGTCGTTATACGTGGAAACTATCGGAATGGAACGACGATTGCGTTTACGATAAATAAACGAATGAGAAATTAAATCCCATGCAAGTTGGCCATGCATAACCAAGTCCTAACTAGTAGTTAGGAGTGTAACTAGATGATTAGAAGCTAACTAGAATAGTTAGTGGAATAGTGTTGAATAGTGATGGGAGACAAACAAGTACACAAGCCATACTTCTCCCTTTTCTCACTTCACCACACAATCAAACCAACCCATACCTTTGCCAAATTATTGTCAAATCTGCTGCATACATCCCATATATTCATTATACACTCCCACACTTTAGCCACAAAAGAAAACAACCCCTTTTCCCTCACTTAAAGCTCTCCCATTTTTCATTCCAGCAGTTCGGATTTTCTGAGCAAGGGAGAAAGAAAAATTCATAACTCAAAATATACACATTTAAATATCATGAAATTTTTACCATAGCTTTTCTATATCATGGGTAAGCTTCTTACCAAATTTCAGCCTCAAATTATTATTTTTCAATTTTATAAAAATGTTTGAATGAGGTGCTGAAAGGTAACTCCGAAATTTTAACTTGTTTCTTTGTTTTGTTTCTTAAGGATCTAGCCCTTCTAAGTGTTTTCTAAGCAAACCAAGCCTCAATCATCCTAACACTAACCTTCCTAGTATCCAAGAAGGTATAACTTTCAACCTTTTAAGGTTTTATGGTTGAATTTAAGAGTTATGTTTGTTGTAGTGTTAAGATCCAAAGGATTGTGTTTGTTTAAGTTTGTATTGATTATGTTCTTGCTAAAGACTTGAGATGTTGAGTTGTAATCCATGTATGTGGTATTATATAGAGAATATAAGGTTCATGTGGGTGGATCTTGAGAAGTACTTGTGTTTATGATGGTTATAGGTAGTGATTGTGTTAAGATCAAGTAGTAGAAATTGAGTTTGGGCATTCTTGCACTTGATCTGTTTTCTGCAGGACATTCGGCCATGAAAATTGTTAAAATTTGAAAACTACTGGCCATGACTAGATAGAGATTGTTTTATAGTTTCTATACATGTGTAGATCATCATGAGGAGATTTACGGTTTAGGAGTTATGGTCGTTTTAGTGTAAAACATTTCTGCGATTAGCCAACTGCACTTAAGTCCACTTGCATGGTGATTTTGAAGGACTTAAAATAATTTCAAGATTCTGGAAAAATTATGAAAAATGGATATGATATTAGAGAAGAATGTCCAAAAAGAATTTTGAGAAAATATTAATTTTTCGATTTTATAAAAATGTTTTGGTAAAGAGAGCGTAAGCGAGAAACGCATAAAAACCTAGTTTTGACGCGCGTTTTCTCACGTTCGAGCTTAAAACTCGAAATGGACTTTCTAAAGCGAACGATCGATTTCAAAACTCGACCATGTTATAAAGTGAGAATATAAGTGTTGAGAATATGACGATCGGAGATTCGTTATACTTGAGTAGTTGCGAAAGTTGCTTAATAAAAGCGAGACATTAATCGCGTACTAACTTAGACCATTGGTTCTTGTTTATAGATCCCAACCAAACACCAGAGACCATACCACTTCGATTACTCGAGGCAAGTTTTCGAAACCCTATCTCATACTATCCATGCTATATATATACTGTTGTGATATTGATGTCATGATTTACAGTTCAAATATATATGCTTGTCTATGATATCAATGCATACGAATTATGCGATTGTTTACGAAAACAAATTTCGTTTTACACGAGTATGAGAAATTGAAACGTATTTCAAAAATTATATAGGATAATGGGAGTCGGAAATATTTTAATAACGATTTAATTCCGGAGAGAGCCGAACGCGAAAGATTTCTATTTCGATAAACAAAGTACGTTCGCGTAATATATATATCAAGCGAACGATTGAGATTTTGACTTAAACTTCGAGAAATATTGGTTTATTCATTTAAGGGACACCCTTACTTGATTGATTATTTTATAAAGCGATACTTAAGGGATTATTAAATATCCAGAAAGTATTTAAAAATATACTGAATAGTTTATAATTCATTTCACATTATTTAATAAAGATTTAACTATTCAAAGAGCAATTATAGGATACCAAACCCTGTTTTGATTATTTGATTAAGGTGTCTCCATTCGTTGGACCTCATTCAGAAATATTTTGTATTTCAGAAATATTTTGTATTTAAGGTTTATTAATTCATTGAACCTTAATTCGAAATACTTTGTACTTAAGATTTTATCAATTCATTGAACCTTATACAGAGATGTTTTATTTATAAGATTTTATCAATTCATTGAATCCCTCTTAAATTATTATGAGACCTTAGATATTTAATATCTTCGGACTTTTAAAAACTTATTTAAAAATAGACATAGTTCCCAAAGGTACTTTCTAAATTATTCATAAAATCTTGAAAGAGATTAATCATTTGAAACGTATCAAAACCTTAGGGAACTTAGTGTAGAAGCATAAGAGTTTTGCTTCCTCGTTCAATAAAGAACAAGTGAGTAATATATGTGTCACCCTACTACAAATAGGGATTTGAAAATGATTTTAAATTCAAAACTCCGACAACTCCCAAAGATCAATTGAGTTAAAAGTGATGAATAAATCATCTTATTTAGAGGTCAACTTTTAACGACCTATTCCTTCGAAAAAGGATTTTGAGCAAAAGATATAATTGTTTTGGGACTGGAATGTGGCATGCCCGGCACGGAGTGGTATCGGGCAGTGACCAAGCGCGGAGTGGCGCATTATGCAAGCGTGGAGTGGCGCATTGTACGGTTATATGGTCTATGTGACCATTGACTTTCGGACTTGCACGACAATGGGAAACCACCGTGTAGTGTCTTGATGAGCCCAAAGGCGGCTAGGTTTGTATTCCTTCTACTAGTAGAGAAAATTTCGTATTCGGCTGATCACCGATACGTGGTTTATTCCAGTATAGTCCCTTTCTTCCATTTTGGAAAAACTGTTGTGAAATATACAACAGAGAGCCGATAAGGCTGAGTTTTAAATAAGGATATTGATGAATATATATCAAATCCATTTAAGAAATCTGCCGATAAGGCTGAGTTTAAATAAGGATGTTGATGATTATATATCAAATCCATTTGTGAAATCTGCCGATAAGGCTGAGTTTTAAATTGGGATGTTGACGAATATATATCACACCCATATGAGAATCTGGGTTCGAGTAACATCTTGAGATTTTGAAATAAAATGAGTACGAGTATAAAATGATTTTGAGAAAGAGATGAATACAAGTATTCATTGGATATACTATTATAGTTGATTTTGAGAATATTATAAATTTGATAAGCATATAAACTTTCAGAACGCTTTGGAGATACAAAGTATAATTATTGGTTTTATTTATCCTTACATACTTAAATATGGGGATATATACCTTGCTGAGCTTTAATGCTCACTCTTGCTTTTATATATCATATCACAACAGACTACCAGCATGGATCAGACCAGGACTGCTGTCCTTAGGCGGGTAAGGAACGCTCGTGAGTTCCGTAGGCTTTTTGTGCGCCAGCCCCGTCAGGTAGATAAGTGGAAATGATTTATTTGATAATGTTTCCAAGCATATAACCTGTGTGTATGTGAGTTTGAATAAAAGGTCGAGTAATATTGTGAAAAGAGAATTATTTAATTAATAAGTGATCGTAACGACCCGAATTCACGACCTTGGATTTGGGGGTGTTACAGAAATGGTTTCAGAGCCAAAGGTTATAAGTCTTGGAAACAGTAAGAGTAAAATGGGTAGACTGAGGATCTAAAAGTTAACAAGAACTCTCATCGAGTTCGTAGTCGGATTACTATGGAGTAGTCGCGACGGTAGTACCCAAGGGGACCTTAGCCTTAAGAGTTGAGGCATTGGTTGAGTTATTAACAGTTGATTGAAAAGCCAACATTAAGGGAAGAGAATGAGTTGTAGCACTCATAGAAAAGATTTCTAAGAGTTATATGTGAAAGAGAGTCCATTGGTTGAGCCAATAGAGTTTGTTGATGGACTACCAGGAGTTATGTTGAAGTGTTTATGTGAAGTGTTATACGGAAATTGATGGAATCGTTTAAGATCGACAGAATGTGGAAAGGAGAAAATTGTACATGATTTTTTTATAATGTTGATATAGAAGTGGAGCTAAGTCTCCGGAGAAAGCGGGACGAAGACGATACCCCAATACCATGTGTTGATTGGAAAACCCGAGTCTTGCCACTCATAGCTCTTTATAGAGTGTCCTTGAGGAGACATATTAGGCAAGAATCAAGATGCTTAATTCTTTTACTATTATGGTTATTACGTTACCTGAATTGGTTGAAAGTATTGTTCCGATAATAAGGGTTCAATACATGACGAACAGCGGTTCTACCAAGAAGGGTATTCGCTATACCATTGAGGAATCTATGTCCTATAAGGAAGATTTTAACGTGTCCCAAGATGAGAATGCTATGCGATAATACGAAATCATTTCATCCGTTAAGCCATTATGGTTTGGCACGGAAAGCGAGAATCGACAGAATAATTTCTAAAAAGTTTCATGCTCCTGCAATCAACGCAGCAAGCTCCGAACTACTGGAGGAGAAGACCAATAAGTCTGACGCAGAATTTCAAGATTGGGATGTCACTAGGAGCTACGTGTATATTCTCGACAGGATGTCGTCTTTTGTTAACACATCAAATCAGGTGCGTGGGCACAACGTTGCGAGTAACTAAAGAGGAATGAAGAATGTATTTGTGACAAAGCGAGTTATTAAGCGACTTTAACATAATGAGTAGAGACACGAATAATGTTATATTGGTGATCTTTTATATTAGCATAACGATGCCACCCCGACATATTGGGAAACTAGAGCAAACCCTGCTGAATTGGTAAACCAAAATAACCAAGAACACGAGGAAGTCGAATATAATGAATTCGACTTAGAGGATTACAATGAAGAAGAAACTAAGGATACTAATGAGGGGGAAGGCCAGAGCGGAAACCCCATGGACCAAATTATGAATCTTCTTCGATAGAATTTAAATTGTCACCCTCAACCCAGGTTGATCATGTTCCAGTTACTAATGTCTTTAAGGCCTTTAAGTTGTTAAAACCCCCAAAAATTTCAATGGATTGCTAACCTGTTAAGGCCAGAGCTTGGCTGAAAGAAATGGAAAAGAGCTTTGAGATAGTGCCCATAGAAGAGACGCAAAAGACTGTGTTCACCAATTATATGCTGAAAGGAGAAGCAAATTATTAGTGGGAACCTAAAGGAACCCTGGAGACTGATGTGATTACCATATGGGGAAAAGTATTTCCCAGGTTTATGAGGCTCAGATGGAGTTGAAGTTTCTAGAGATTAAGTAAGATAAGATGTCAGTGGCTGTGTACAAAGCCAAATTTATTGAACTGTCGAGATTCGTGCCGGAGTTTGTGAACATGAAAGAGAAAAAGGCAAGGAGATTTTAGCAAGGGCTGAAACAATGAATTCAGGACCGAGTGTCATTACTTGAGATAACAGACTATGTGCGAAAAGGCCTCGATTGTAGAGGCAGAGAGTGAGCAAGGTCAAAAAGAGGAAGAGAGCAAGAAGAGGAGTTCAGAAGCCAAGGCGGCAGAGCGATAACAGAAGTTTCTGATTAGGACTGAGAGGGGAGCGGTGTCCAAACGCGCAGTGGTACCGGGTTTAGCGAACCGGTAAGCAAGAGTATCACCCAGGGATGTGGTCAATATAGGACTACGTTTCATAACCAGTTTCGGTCACCCCTACCAGATCATAAGTCATGTGGGGAGAAACATCCCGAGGTATGTAATGTGGGAAAAGAGCTACTGAGGTGCTTTAATTGCAACCGACCAGGACATTATTCTAGCAACTGCCCCAACCCAGCTAGGGCGTGATAACAGGTAACCTTTTACTCAATTTGGTTACTGCAAATATTCTGTTTAATTCTGAAGCAACTAAGTATTTTATATCGCGAGATTTTTGGCCAAGTTAAAACTTAATGTGATTCCAACACGAGAATTATTGCGAATAAAAATAGTGAATCGAGAGGTTGTTCCAATTAATGAGATTCATCTAATCTGCAAGTGAGAACTAGGAGGGAAGGACTTTAAGTTGGACTTAATTCCTTTCAGGCTGAGAGAATTTGGTGTGGTCTTAAAAATGGATTGCTTATCGAGCAATGGTGCTCAGATTGATTATAAAGGAAAGAAAGTTAAAATCCGAATGCCGAACGGCAAGGAAATTGTGATTAAGGGTCAGCGTCAGACCCAGAAATTTTTGAATATTGTTCAAGCGAAGAAATTATTGAGGAAAAATAGCAAAGCGTATTTAGCATACGTGGCAGGTACCAAGAGAGAAGCCCCGATGTACGTGACATACCAGTTGTTAATGAATTTGAGGATGTGTTTTCCAAAGACCTTTCAGGATTATCACCTGACCGAGAGATAGAGTTCGCTATCGAATTAGCATCAGGAACGGCATCAGTTTCAAAAAGCCCCATATAGGCTAGCCCCGGTTGAAATGAAAGAATTGACTTCACAGTTGCAAGAACTGTTGAACAAAGGAATGATGAGACTTAATATGTCACCATGAGGCACACCAATGTTGTTTGTCAAAAAGAAGGATGGCAGTATGCGATTGTGCACAGAGTATAGGGAACTGAATAAGCTGACTATTAAGAACATATACCCTCTCTCTAGAAATGATGATTCGTTTGACCAACTTGAAGGAGTTGTACACTTTTCAAAAATCGATCTAAGAACGGGATATCACCAACTGAAGATTAAAACAGGGAGCAAATACCGTATTTCGCACGAGGTATGGACATTATGAGTTCTTGGTGACGTCGTTCGGACTAAAAAATGCCCCAGTAGCTTTCATGGACTTTGTGAATCGAGTGTTTAAAAAGTATTTGGACGTGTGCGTCATTATTTTTTTATTGATAATATTTTAGTCTATTCTAAAATGGAAGAAGAATATGCGGAATATCTGAGGATAGTGGTAGAAGCATTGAGAAGAGAAAAGTTGTTTGCCAAATTCTCAAGGTGCGAATTCTGGCAAAATGAAGTTCAGATCTTAGGACAATTGATGAGCAGTGAAGGAATGTTAGTTGACCCTACCAATGTTGAGGCAGTATTCCAATGAGAAACAATAACCACACCTACGGAAGTAGGAACTTTTTAGGAATTAACCGGTTTTATGAGAGGTTCGTACGGGATTTCGCTAAGATATCAGGACCTTTGATTAGGCCTACTTGTAAAACGGAAAAGGTTGTGTGGAATGAAAAACGTGAGGAAAGTTTTCAGGAATTGAAAAGAAGTTAGGTAATAGCCCTCGTACTGGCATTGCCCGATGGAAAGGGTGATTTGTGATCTATAGTGATGCGTCACATAAAGGATTAGGATGCATGCTCATGCAGCATGGGAAAGTGGTTGCTTATGCCTCATGGCAGCTGAAGGAATATGAAGTAAGATACCCTACTCATGAATTAGAATTAGCAGCAATAGTTTTGCTTTGAAAAATTGGAGACAATATCCATACAGAGAAAATTGTGAGATCTACACTGACCATAAGAGCCTTAAGTATATATTTACTCAGAAAGAACTCAACAGGAGACAGAGGAGATGGTTAGAGTTAATGAAAGACTATGTCGGTGAGATTTTATATCACCCAGGGAAGGCCAATGTGGTGGCCGATGCCCTTAGTAGTAAAGAGATACTCAAGATGTTGACAACGCCGGAGGAACTAGTGAGAGAACTCGAGGAGATGGAGATAGAGGTGAAGTCACTGGTAAAGGGACTGATGGACTAATTGAGATCAAATTAGAACTAGAATTGTTAGAAAAGATGGGACATTATCAGGAAGAGAAGATGAATGAAGAGTGAGAATCTTTGACTGAGAAGAAGTCAAATGTGAGAAAGATGAGAAGGGAATTATGAGGTATGCGAACCGGATTTGGATTCCGAATGTTCGAGAATTAAAAGATGAAATTTTACGCGAAGGACATAATTCTAGATATTCAATTCATCCTGGAGGTACCAAGATGTACCGAGATCCAAAGGAATATTATTGATGACCCAACATGAAAAGAGACGTGGCCAATTGGGTCAGTAAGTGTTTGACCTGTTAAAGAGTGAAGGTGGAACATCAGCGACCGAGGGGACTCCTACAACCCTTAGGAATTCCGATGTGAAAGTGGGAACAAATAGCCATGGATTCTGTGGTAGGATTTCCCCGAGCTAAGGCTAACCGTGATGCAATATGAGTAATTATATATCGACTGACCACGTCAGCATACTTTCTTCCAATCAAGAAAACCTACATGGTGGATAGATTAGCAGAGCTATACATCAAGGAAATTGTGATAAGACATGGAGTCTCTGTAGCTATCGTATCTGACAGAGATCCCCGATTCAACTCCAGATTTTTTTGAGGAGCTTTCAGGAATGCTTATGAACCAAACTGAATGTGAGTACTGCATACCATCCCCAAACCGATGGACAAAATGAGTGAATCATTCAGACATTGGAGTACATGTTGAGAAATTTTGTAATTGATTTTTAAGGTTATTGAGATGAACACCTATCTTTGATAGAGTTTGCCTACAATCATAGTTATCATGCGAGTATAGAAATGCCCCCACATGAGGCGCTGTAAGGTCGGAGGTTCCATTCACCCTTGTACTGGGATGAAGTTGGTGAAAGAAAGTTACTAGGTCCCGACTTGGTGTAAAGAACGAGGGACATAGTTGAGTTGATCAGAGGATGACCGACAGCGTAAATATGCCGACTTAGCACGAAAAGACAGAGAGTATGAAGTGGGTGACCAGGTATTTTTGAAAGTGTCACCATGGGAAGGACTGATGAGATTTGGAAAGAAAGGGAAGTTGAGTTCCCGATATATGGGTCCTTTGAGATTTTGTGACAAATAGAACCGTGGCATACGAATTGGCTTTACCTTCAAACCTTCAACAGGTTCATAGTGTTTTTCATGTGCCAATGTTGAGAAAGTATAATGCGTATACCAAGAATATAGTGAAACATGAGTAAGTACTAGATCTGTCCTACATTGAGCAACCAGTTGAAATCATTGGTTGAAAAGAGCAAGTACTCAGGGACAAGAGTGTCAAGCTATTCAGAGTCTTATTGAGACATCCCAAGGTCGAGGAGTCGACTTGGGAATTAGAGAGCCACCTGCGAGAAAGGTACCCCCATCTATTTGTGAGTTGATTCCGGGACGGAATCCTTTTAAGGGGGGGAGACTGTAAGAACCCTGATTTTTGTAATATTTTAAAACTTCTGTGAATAGTAACTTGAGCTAATTAATTAATACGTATGGGGATCATCATAAAATGAATAGTGAAATTTTGAGAATCCGAGATCATATTCTTGTTTATCGAGGAAAATAAGTGAATGTAAAAGCCGACGAAATTCGAAGATTCACAATTATACTACGTGTTTTTGTATCCGTAAAGAATGACATAGAACCGGGAATACTACGTGAAATAAATAATATATCAAGGTGTTTCTATGATCAAGAGAAGGAATTGAATTGGTTATAGGATTATAAGCAATAAAAGAAATCTCTACGAAACAAGTCGTTATACGTGGAAACTATCGGAATGGAACGACGATTGCGTTTACGATAAATAAACGAATGAGAAATTAAATCCCATGCAAATTGGCCATGCATAACCAAGTCCTAACTAGTAGTTAGGAGTGTAACTAGATGATTAGAAGCTAACTAGAATAGTTAGTGGAATAGTGTTGAATAGTGATGGGAGACAAACAAGTACACAAGCCATATTTCTCCCTTTTCTCACTTCACCACACAATCAAACCAACCCATACCTTTGCCAAATTATTGTCAAATCTGCTGCATACATCCCATATATTCATTATACACTCCCAGACTTTAGCCACAAAAGAAAACAACCCCTTTTCCCTCACTTAAAGCTCTCCCATTTTTCATTCCAGCAGTTCGGATTTTCTGAGCAAGGGAGAAAGAAAAATTCATAACTCAAAATATACACATTCAAATATCATGAAATGTTTACCATAGCTTTTCTATATCATGGGTAAGCTTCGTAACAAATGTCAGCCTCAAATTATTTTTTTTCAATTTTATAAAAATGTTTGAATGAGGTGCTGAAAGGTAACTCCGAAATTTTAACTTGTTTCTTTGTTTTGTTTCTTAAGGATCTAGCCCTTCTAAGTGTTTTCTAAGCAAACCAAGCCTCAATTATCCTAGCACTAACCTTCCTAGTATCCAAGAAGGTATAACTTTCAACCTTTTAAGGTTTTATGGTTGAATTTAAGAGTTATGTTTGTTGTAGTGTTAAGATCCAAAGGATTGTGTTTGTTTGAGTTTGTATTGATTATGTTCTTGCTAAAGACTTGAGATGTTGAGTTGTAATCCATGTATGTGGTACTATATAGAGCATATAAGGTTTATGTGGGTGGATCTTGAGAAGTACTTGTTTTTATGATGGTTATAGGTAGTGATTGTGTTAAGATCAAGTAGTAGAAATTGAGTTTGGGCATTCTTGCACTTGATCTGTTTTCTGCAGGACATTCGGCCATGAAAATTGTTAAAATTTGAAAACCACTGGCCATGACTAGATATAGATTGTTTTATAGTTTCTATACATGTGTAGATCATCATGAGGAGATTTACGGTTTAGGAGTTATGGTCGTTTTAGTGTAAAATATTTCTGCGATTAGCCAACTGCACTTAAGTCCACTTGCATGGTGATTTTGAAGGACTTAAAATAATTTCGAGATTCTGGAAAAATTATGAAAAATGGATATGACAGTAGAGAAGAATGTCCAAAAAGAATTTTGAGAAAATATTAATTTTTCGATTTTATAAAAATGTTTTGGTAAAGAGAGCGTAAGCGAGAAACGCATAAAAACCTAGTTTTGACGCGCGTTTTCTCACGTTCGAGCTTAAAACTCGAAATGGACTTTCTAAAGAGAACGATCGATTTCAAAACTCGACCATGTTATAAAGTGAGAATATAAGTGTTGAGAATATGACGATCGGAGATTCGTTATACTTGAGTAGTTGCGAAAGTTGCTTAATAAAAGCGAGACATTAATCGCGTACTAACTTAGACCATTGGTTCTTGTTTATAGATCCCAACCAAACACCAGAGACCATACCACTTCGATTACTCGAGGCAAGTTTTCGAAACCCTATCTCATACTATCCATGCTATATATATACTGTTGTGATATTGATGTCATGATTTACAGTTCAAATATATATGCTTGTCTATGATATCAATGCATACGAATTATGTGATTGTTTACGAAAACAAATTTCGTTTTACACGAGTATGAGAAATTGAAACGTATTTCAAATATAATATAGGATAATGGGAGTCGGAAATATTTTAATAACGATTTAATTCCGGAGAGAGCCGAACGCGAAAGATTTCTATTTCGATAAACAAAGTACGTTCGCGTAATATATATATCAAGCGAACGATTGAGATTTTGACTTAAACTTCGAGAAATATTGGTTTATTCATTTAAGGGACACCCTTACTTGATTGATTATTTTATAAAGCGATACTTAAGGGATTATTAAATATCCAGAAAGTATTTAAAAATATACTGAATAGTTTATAATTCATTTCACATTATTTAATAAAGATTTAACTATTCAAAGAGCAATTATAGGATACCAAACCCTGTTTTGATTATTTGATTAAGGTGTCTCCATTCGTTGGACCTCATTCAGAAATATTTTGTATTTCAGAAATATTTTGTATTTAAGGTTTATTAATTCATTGAACCTTAATTCGAAATACTTTGTACTTAAGATTTTATCAATTCATTGAACCTTATACAGAGATGTTTTATTTATAAGATTTTATCAATTCATTGAATCCCTCTTAAATTATTATGAGACCTTAGATATTTAATATCTTCGGACTTTTAAAAACTTATTTAAAAATAGACATAGTTCCCAAAGGTACTTTCTAAATTATTCATAAAATCTTGAAAGAGATTAATCATTTGAAACGTATCAAAACCTTAGGGAACTTAGTGTAGAAGCATAAGAGTTTTGCTTCCTCGTTCAATAAAGAACAAGTGAGTAATATATGTGTCACCCTACTACAAATAGGGATTTGAAAATGATTTTAAATTCAAAACTCCGACAACTCCCAAAGATCAATTGAGTTAAAAGTGATGAATAAATCATCTTATTTAGAGGTCAACTTTTAACGACCTATTCCTTCGAAAAAGGATTTTGAGCAAAAGATATAATTGTTTTGGGACTGGAATGTGGCATGCCCGGCACGGAGTGGTATCGGGCAGTGACCAAGCGCGGAGTGGCGCATTATGCAAGCGTGGAGTGGCGCATTGTACGGTTATATGGTCTATGTGACCATTGACTTTCGGACTTGCACGACAATGGGAAACCACCGTGTAGTGTCTTGATGAGCCCAAAGGCGGCTAGGTTTGTATTCCTTCTACTAGTAGAGAAAATTTCGTATTCGGCTGATCACCGATACGTGGTTTATTCCAGTATAGTCCCTTTCTTCCATTTTGGAAAAACTGTTGTGAAATATACAACAGAGAGCCGATAAGGCTGAGTTTTAAATAAGGATATTGATGAATATATATCAAATCCATTTAAGAAATCTGCCGATAAGGCTGAGTTTAAATAAGGATGTTGATGATTATATATCAAATCCATTTGTGAAATCTGCCGATAAGGCTGAGTTTTAAATTGGGATGTTGACGAATATATATCACACCCATATGAGAATCTTGGTTCGAGTAACATCTTGAGATTTTGAAATAAAATGAGTACGAGTATAAAATGATTTTGAGAAAGAGATGAATACAAGTATTCATTGGATATACTATTGTAGTTGATTTTGAGAATATTATAAATTTGATAAGCATATAAACTTTCAGAACGCTTTGGAGATACAAAGTATAATTATTGGTTTTATTTATCCTTACATACTTAAATATGGGGATATATACCTTGCTGAGCTTTAATGCTCACCCTTGCTTTTATATATCATATCACAACAGACTACCAGCATGGATCAGACCAGGACTGCTGTCCTTAGGCGGGTAAGGAACGCTCGTGAGTTCCGTAGGCTTTTTGTGCGCCAGCCCCGTCAGGTAGATAAGTGGAAATGATTTATTTGATAATGTTTCCAAGCATATAACCTGTGTGTATGTGAGTTTGAATAAAAGGTCGAGTAATATTGTGAAAAGAGAATTATTTAATTAATAAGTGATCGTAACGACCCGAATTCACGACCTTGGATTTGGGGGTGTTACACTAGGTCTCTGACCTGCTGGACTAATCAGTTATACAGTGCGCGCAACCGAATTAGCCTCTTACGCCACCTCAATAGGCCTACTCTGGCCCCAACGTATCCCATATCTGATCGTTTTATCCAGTTTTCAAAAATCACTTTTACCTATCTCTTTTTCAAAATCAATTCTGTCACAACACACTATTCAAATCCTCTTTTCATTTAAATCGCGTTTAGAGATAGGTATTTTCAGAAGTTACTTTTTCCCAAAACATAATTTTAAACAACATTTCAAATACGGGGGATACGTCACTTAAAACGTTTCTGTTCCACTACGAAAGTAAAACATTTAACTATTCATATGCACTGAACCATAAAAGAATGGTCAGGGGTACTTGCCTTGCAACGCTTTACAAAACCCTAAGTAGCTTTCACGTTAACTTTAATCCTGGGAAAACTCGCTCGGAATCTACAAATATAAAATACCCTAATCAGTTACACCGACATGCTTGATATCCTCAAATTCTAACAACTCAATCCGATAACCCGACTCGTATTATTATTATACACATAAACCCGTAATCACATAGTCACGTAGTCGGAATATTGTTAGGGGTAACACGTAGAATATAATTATGTACATTTACAATATATTTTTTGGAAATTTTGGCAGCATCTTATTTGTTTATAAAACTACCCGTCGATTACGATCTACGTCAATAATCAAAACAATCCCCAATATTACTCCACCATTTATACAACGTACATCCCAACACCAATCAAAATTTAAGTCCGAAAAATATTTTACATAATCATTTTATTTATTTATAAAATTTAGGACTCAGAACATCGTCATCGCCGTCCACCGTCCGCTCGTAACGAGTCATCGCAGTACGGCGGCAAAATTTATTGGTGCCCGAAATATTCGGGTATCCAAATAAATTCCACCGATTTATTAATAAGTATTTTCCCACGCGAATTAATAATATCACGAATTTTACTCAATAATTCCTGCAGAAAAAAAATAAGAATTAAAATTGCAACAACCAAGTCCAACTACACGCACAGGCTCAACCAAGAGCCCAAAACCAAAATCCAACATCAAGGCCCAACAGCAAGGTCCAATAGGGAAATCAGCACAAGCCCAAAGAACCAGCCCACAATAACATCACAGAAGACAGGGGAGCAAGCACGCGGCCACGCGCCGCCCCAGCCACACCACCAACACAACACAGTACAAACGCACGCACACATCACACAAACACACAAAAATTACACACACACACATATATATACAACAGTATATATATATATAGACACAATCCAACAAGACTGATCAGAACCACCAAGCTCACCGGAAAATCGCTGCGGCGGCGAGACCAAAGCAAACGGAACGGGAACGGAGTAAAACAGGGAAGAACAGCCGGAACACGCGAGGAAAAACAGAGGAGGGATATGGGGAATAGAGAGGGGAGAGATAAGAGATTAGACCGAGAGAGAGACTGAAATGGGAACAAAAGAGAAACAAACTGCAGCCAACACGTGTCCTGTGAAAAGGATACGTGTTAACTTCTTATTATAAGTTGTTAACACGTGTCCCGAAATACCCGGGGACCTGAATTTTTATCCCGAGTTTGAAATTAGCGAACCGAGACATCCTTAAAACAATTTCGAAAAATCACGATAATAGTCTAAAAATATTTTAGATATCCTGAAGTTAATAAAAATGTAAGTATCGAAATTTTAAAAACACTTTCGAGGTGCGCTTTATACCCGCTTTTTAACAAATAACGAGACGACACGCGGGTGAAACGATTCCCGAAAATTCCCAAAATAATTTTAAAATTCTCCGAATAATACAAATTTAATAAAATATAAGTTTCATGATTTTTAAAGAATTCCTAAATTAAATATGGATTTTACAGATAAACACACTCGGAAAATCATTTAAGGGTAAATAATTAATAAAATATTGATTTCTCAATTTTATAAAGTCCTAAAAGTAATTATTGAAATTATAAAATTAGAAAACCAATTTTAAAGACAATCCAAATATTTATGGAATTAAAACTTCAACAAAATCACTTTTATAAGCAAAAAAATAATAAAATCATATATCTCATTAATAAATCACACAATTCAATCTCATATAACAACAATCATAAATAATTAAATAACAATCCATAATTGCTGCCAAAACCAATACACACATTTTATTTATTTACTTAAACCTTTATTACATTTCCAAATATTAGAAATAAAATAAAAATACACGAGTCGTTATAGATACGACCAAATTTCCCTGACAAGTGAAACACTGCCCTGACGTTCAGTCCCTCAAGTACTTCTACTTGAGCTTCCTCTGATTCAGCTATCAGTAACTCTTACATTTTGTCCCGAGGTTCCAACTTTAATGTCTGTAACTGAGATATTTGTTTTTCCCCACTATTCTCTCTGACCTCCAAAATTCCTGCCTGTATGATCTCATTGATTCCCAGATAAATGTAGCATTGGTACAAACCACTGTGTGACTGTATAATCTGGAATCATCGAGTTGTCTTTAAAATCTCCGAGAAAAGTTGTACCCGTAGAAATTTCATTCATTCCCTACGTCTGAAAACCTAGTGGTATCCTATGGAGTAAACCTTTGAGTAAGTTCCACAATTTTTGTCTGTAGGTCTTGAAATCAGTTCCATTGGAGTAAGAAAATCATTATCTATAATTTTCGTCTGAATAACACATGGTCTTCGTTTTCTTCAAAGATTAAAATCCACTTTAAAAACCCAGAGAAATCTTAAGTTTACCAATTCTTGAGTACCCTTAATTTAATATTTAAGAGAAATTTTATTTTCCAATATTTTTAATTTTCTTAGAAAATAAATTAATCAAAAATAAATATATACGTAAAATTTAATTTTGAAGAATTTCGAATTTTCTTAAAAATTAAATAAAACGTAAATTATTATCTAAGAAAAAATTAAATTTAAGAATTTAAAATTTTATCAAAAATTAAATAAATCAGAATTAACTAATTTTAGGGGTTACAAAGATTAAGTTTTTTCTGGCACTCTGGCTGCTGCGCCGCCTTTTCTGTGGCGACTGAGAGGGAAGCTTGAGATCTGTATGGCGATCACATTCTGTACAGCTTTTCTCGCGACAGAGGTGACTGTACTTAGTTTTCCCAACAAGTCTGCCTAAGGCGACGGGAGGGCTGTGGCGACCTCCTCTTCTACTCAGCTGTACACAGGCAAACGTAAATATCAACCAGTCCAGCGTGAGGCGCGTGATCAGCAGACGACGCAGGCAACTTTGTTGTTTTATGAAGCTGTCAACCCGGGCGAATGACTATATTTTTCCGCGCGTGTATTAGAGTACAGCTTTGAGGTTCCCGCACGTGCACTCGTGTGGCTTCAGGAGGCAATTCTTTTGTGCGCGTGAATTTCAGTCACCAACAACATTAATTTGCATTCTTTCTTTCTGTTTGTCCTCACTGTACGCCTTCTTGTTATTACCCGAACGAAGCTGCCAAATAACTAAATGGCAGGTATGTTTTAACCAGGCAATTGTTAGACAAATGTAAAGAAAAGAATCTGGCAGCCGATTAATAAAAAAAAGAAACCAAAAAACTAATTTAAATTAAAAATTTCTTTACTAAAATTTAAATGATAAATTTATTTAATTCAAATTTATAAAATAAATTTATTTAAATTAAATTCACAAAATAAACTTATTCAAGTTTAAATCATAAACTTATTTAAATTAAATTTATAAGATGAATTTGCTAAATCGAATTTATAAAATAAATTTATGTAAATTTAAATTAATAAAATAAATTAATTTAAGGATCCTGATTTGTATATCAATCAGTTTGCTCTGATACCAATTGTTAGTTCCCGAATTATCGTAGAAGGGAGGTTTGAATACGATAATCACTAAATTAAAAATTATTTCGAATCTTTAGCGGATAAAATATTTAGTGCTCGGTTAGTGGTTTCGTGTTCTTGAGAATAATAGTGTTTGGAACGATAAAAACAAGGAGCACAAGATATTCGAGGAAATATATAATCGTATATAAATCCTCGAGGGGTGTTGCTACACTCTGGTAAATAAATTAACCGGCTACAATCTAAGAACAATAAAGTTCCTAGCTTCTACAAAGATTTACAAATCAAATCCTATACAATAATGTAGCTTTTATTTGTACTAGGATTTAATTACCGGGTAACGATTATAATGCCCCTATGAATATACAAGAGTTAAATCGGGCATTATAACGTTACTCTGGTGAGAAGTTAAACGGATATTCAAGGTGCCGGAGCTTCTCTATAAATCTTTGCTTGTTTTATCAACTCTCTTTTTGTTGGAGAAGAAGATAAACAGAACTGCTCCAGATCTGCTGCAAAGTGTAGACTTAATACAATAAAATGTGTGGCTGAGAATTCTGTGGTGACAACAGGTACTTTAAGCTCTTTGGCGACCAAGAGTGAATTTTGCCTTAGAAAAATTCAACTCAATTTCTCTATGGTGACTAGAGTGTATAGAGGGTAAATTTTACCTTAGAAAAATTCACCCCACTTCTCTATGTTGACAAGAGGGGGGCAGAGGGTGTTTTTGCCTTAGAAAAAATTCACTCTACTTCTCTATGATGACAAGAAGGGAGCAGAGGTATTTTTTCCTTAGAAAAAATTCACTCTACTTCTCTATGGTGACAAGAGGGGGGCAGAGGGAGTTTTTGCCTTAAAAAAATTACTACACTTTTCTATGGTGACAAGAGGGGAGCAGAGGGAGTTTTTGCCTTAGAAAAAATTACTCATCTTCTCTATGGCGACCAGAGGGATGAAAACTGCACTTGTGAAATTATTCTTGCTCTCATTTATTCCATGAGTATCACACTAAGTCAAGATCAGTTCCTGTACTAAAATATTGAACTGTACGTCCAGGATATTGCTTCTGAAGATCAATATACTAATCAGGATAACTCCTACTACAAGGTAGTGATTACCTTGACTTAGGATCTGTAGAGCATTGCATTCCCTGAGCTGTCCCATCTTTAAGTCTTCTCTCTTGAGTCTTCATCTGAATCATAAAACATGTGTTCCCTGATACGAATCCTCACTTAACAATCCTTCTAATGATAATACTCAGATTCCTTTCATAAAACGCTGCCGCCTAGTGCAACTGGTCTGGTTCACAAATGACTAGCTCCGATTCAGGTCTTCGTATTATAGCCTTGATTACATTGTTAAGCTTGCATTTACTTTATTGCTTCGAACACTTACTGTCAATAAACAATTATACTTTCACTGAAATCCTTTCTGGTACTTTAGACAACGTCTTCATTAACCTCTATCTATACCCTGTCTTAAATTCTTCAGATTCCTATGCTTCATACACTGTCTATCTTCAATCAATGCCAATACACTGAAATCTTCTGGTAGCACTTTATACATTGAATCTTCATCATTTCTGAAACCCTAAAAGTCTTTAACCTTTTTTCTTCACAGAGGCATGAACATATTAATGAACTTCTTTCAGTGACCTGTAAACAGACTTCCAGCCTTCTTCTAATCTTCTGATTTTTTGTATTTGCCTTATCTTCATTCTTCCTGATTTCTTGTGTAGACGTAGTATTATTAACCTGTCCTGTTCTAGTGTTGTTATCGTGTTGAGTTATCACGTAACTGTTCATACAGTTACGCAGTCTTACCAACACATCCAATTCTTTCAGTGTCTGTTGTCTCACATGCATAGGCATATCTTCAGGGAAGAAAAGATCATCCTCGGGATATATAATAGCATTAGAAACATTAACTTCTTTACCATCATTAGATTCTTCAACAGTAACCGGATTTTGCACTAATTGCTGAACTTTATCATCAGCTTTAACATGTAGAATAGAATTAGAAATTTGTGCAGTATGTGATACAATTGCTTCATAAGCTTCCACACCTTCAGCAATTAACTCCACATCTTCAAGTATTGTAGATAAATGAATTGAAGCTTCGAGATTAACTTCCAGAACTTCAGTTCCTGTAACATACTGTGGTGATTCTGAAATGAATGAAACTTTATGAATGGACGGTTGTGCTAGTACATCTTCAGCAACAACAGGGATTTCCTCAAGTGATGGTAAAGTAGAGTAAATGGACTGTTTTTCAACAAAACCAGGTTTGTACTATTTGGTGTAATAGAAGAATGTATGAACTGCAAGAAAGTATCAGTATTTAGACTTGCAGGGAGATTAATAGCCCTTGGTGTATCAGAGTGTTCTTGATGTTCAACAGACTGCTACTCATCATCTGTTTCTTTAATACTCCGAGCACCTGCAAACATATAGCAAATAAATCTTAATCTCTCTATTCTTTTAAAGTAGTCTCACTACTCCTCACACCACACATCTCATGACTTTAATAGTAAGAGCTTCCTCACAAGGATTACTAAATCCTATTTCTCATCTACCTCTCCTTTTGCCAGGATGGATCCTGCCTCTCTTAAATTCTATTTTTTCTCAATCTGTTCACACATCTCATAGAAAAAAAGGCTTAGAAAGATTATCCTACGGAAATAAGAGGTGGCTAAAGAAGGGTGATATATGGTCATACAACTAGAAATAGTCCTTGAATAAGGTCTAGGAGTAATCATGCCAACATGATTTATATCATGAAAAATATAATAAATGCTGAAAGAACTAAATTAGTATCTAAATTAAATGCTGAAAAGGTAATAACAATATTTATACCTAGTGAATACACAATTTAGCTCACAATGGATATTGTGTTTATGATATTTGTTGTTCATCAATAATGAGAACCTCCATTTGAATTGGATAGGATATTATCAGGTTACTGTCATGTACCATGATCTCAAACTTTGTTCTTCTTGCAAAGAACTAACACCTGAATGTGTTTATTGAAAGCTATCACATAGTCTTCAGTAAAACTGATGAACCTTTGTGTCTCTATTAGTATCATTAAGATCTACCTTAACAAGTAGTCTCCAACCAACTAAATGTTGTATCTGAGTGGTGAGCATAAATCAAGAATTATGTCAATTGATTTTTGGCAACATTTGAGAAAATAATTCAAGTGTTTCAGTTTTGAGAAGAAATTTAAGATTTTAAGATATTTAGTGTTAAGAAATGAGTGTGAACAACTTTCTTGATGAGAAAAAGAAAGTGTTAAAGATTTTGAATAGAATGTAACACTCAAAGATAATAATCCTTATTGACTAAGAATTAAATCTTCCATAAATTTCTTCTTTAACAACTGTTACAATCTGCAGTGTACTCAATCTGTACTGAAGTGATCACATGAACTTAAACAGAGATTAGTTTATTCACAAGCACTATTAAAAATATTTGAAGTTTAGCATGCAGTACTGATTTGAATATAATCATGTAAAAGCATTTAAGCACACACAAGAAAGTAAACAAGTAATCACTTAAGATAACAAAGAAGATAGAAAATTTCATTAATCATCAAGAAGCAGAGTACAAGACTGTAACACCCCCAAATCCGGGGTCGGGGATCCGGGTTGTCACGAGTTCCATTTCCCTTAATAACACCCAATCTTAATAATTACTCAACTACTCTGTACTGTGACCCCACAATAAACACACACACCACACGTTATAGTCTCAGAGATGAACATCCAAAAATAACCACAAGTCATTTTATTCCACAATTATCTGCCAATACACCTTAAAAGGTTTTCTGAATAAATTTATATTTCTTTGCCATTATTACAATTCATAAATATACATAAATCTGGTACATCAAAAGTTGAAATCCTAGCCTATTGGTAGTTCCTACCTCAGCTACAGCGACATCAACGCCTATAGGAAACTGCGGAATGTTTCCTATCCGCTCGCGAATTGGGAGCTTGGTCCTGTTCATCTTGCCTATCTGATGTTGTGTGATGAAAGAAGAAAGCAAGGGTGAGCATCAAGCCCACCAAAATAATATGTATAATGATTAACAATATATGAGCCTTCTCATAGTACTCATGAAAGTCTTGGTCAAAAGAAATGAACCAAGTTTGATATTTTAATGCGATGAAGTCGCAAAATATTTAGTATATATACATATATACTTTTCAAAATCTTGAAAGTCCTCTTCCATGCATAATATACACAAAGTTCCAGTTTATAACTGTATAAAAATATCGTTGCAAGGTGATCTAATATATCTAACCTTGTCTCAACGTTTTTCTGAAAATCTTTGTCATACATAAGATAATCATTTACTAGATATAAGTTTAAAAGATGAAGTTACAAGATACTCCAATATACTTATATCTTTTTCCAAATACTACTTGAACTACCACATACTACTTGAACTACCACCGTTCAAGTTATAATTAACTTCCAAAGTTCATCACACTGATGAGACTACAAGATAAGACTTGAATAGATTCAATCTTTGAAATATTTTGAAGAAAATGAAGTTATGATATACTTCATTAAGTCCCGATATATATATATACACCTAAATATATACATACGTTTCCTGAAAACCTCTGTCATGTAAAGTATGAACAGAATTGCAATATCCAATAAATTTGGAAAGGAAAGAATTTTGGCATAAACCTGATATCTTGCTGATCAGGCAAAGATACCAATAAGTAACCTTTTCTACTAGTAGATGGACGAATTCCCCACTGGTCATCACCCTGGTCGCAATAGGACCTTATGCTGGACTGCCACTCAGCCACTTATGCATTTGATGGACTCCCACTGAGCCACTTACATTATCATGGACGCCTACTGAGCCCATGTTGCTTACGCCGACTCAATAGATGGACTTACTTCCCGAACGTTGGGTAAGTAATCAATTCATTTACCAAAACAGCAACCTCGTTGCGAATATAAAATACACCACTGAGCCGGATTCCCCAGGTTTTGAGCGAATATATAAATCCCCTTTGAAAGGAAGATCTTAAATATAAAAATGAGTTTTGGGATCCGCTCTAACTTTTAAAAATCATTTTGAAGACTCGAAAATATTTTTAAGAATGTTTGGAGTAATACTGATTTATTAAAATAAATCAGTCCCGATATGAAAGAAATATATGAATATTATTATTTAAATAATATTCCCATAAGAATAATTGAGGTAGAAGTTGGAAAACTTATACTTGAATGAATAGCAAATAATCAAAGATATACTTATACGAAAGTAATATCTTTATTTGAATAATCAAAAATAAGTTTGATTATCGACACCTTATTCTTTAATACAATAAAGAATATTATTAAGTAATAAGCGGAGTCATAATACCTCGAATGAATACTATAAATAATATTCATAAAATAAAGGAGTCATACATCCTCAAATGAATATCCAAGTAATATTCAATAATAATATAAACTGAGTCATAAGCCCTCGAATGAATATTCAAATAATATTCAAATAATAAAATAAACTGAGTCATAAGCCCTCGAATGAATATTCAAATAATATTCAAATAATAAAATAAACTGAGTCATAAGCCCTCGAATGAATATTCAAATAATATTCAAATAATAAAATAAACTGAGTCATAAGCCCTCGAATGAATACTCAAATTAATATTCAATTAAGTAAAATAAAGGTATCGAATAAACCTTATTCGATCCATAGTTTTAAAAACTATATCCATATATATATAAATATATATATATATAATATACTCGGGAACATCGACTCCCGGTTTAGAAATATGTTCACCTTTTATCCCCTATACTAAGGGTATACGCAACTACTTGCTTATTTCTAGCATAGGTATTATGCAACTATAAGCATTGAAATCAACAGATAGATAACCAGATTACGAAACAGACATGCATATATACCATATCAGCATGCTCCAATATATCGCAAAATTTGCTAATAACAATCATGCACTATCACAAGATAATGCATATACATATATTTACATCACAACAACAGTATATCGGGTAGAAAACTTGCCTGAGCGACTGGGGGTTACGAATGGCTCGGGACGAGTCTGGTAACCTATAAGCAACAAGTAAGTTGGAATTAAACCAAAGTCACTTGTAAATCTATATTCTAACCAACTCAGACTCTAACGCTCGTTTTGCGCTTAACGATTTACTTAAGTCGCTCGAGTACCCTCGGCTCCACCATTTTTAATAATTTACCCATTACGAGTTTTAAGGCGATTCTTTTGCGAGTGTCTTATCAACTGCCTAACACACTCTACATAAATGTTTCATGCTCCAATTAGTCATTTAAGGGCCTTAACCAAGGTTTCAAAGTAAGGCGAGGGGTAAAGGTTCGTTCGCGAAACACCGTTACTTAAAACGGTCGTTTCTCCTAAACCGTACATCGGATTCAAGCAAACCATATATCAAAACGAAGCTTGAAACATAACCTATCTAAGAATGGAAGTGGTTAGTTTATAGAAGTGGGTGTTCGGGTCCAACAGTTAATCACAAAACAGTTTATAGAAAATCGGGCATTACGACGGCTATAACCTAACGATTTCCAAAGTTTAAACTACACCAAATCATCACCAATTCAACAACAATCCAACATCCATCAACATCAAACTAAACCCATTCATCTAAGCACTATTATCATCCAAACAAACCAAACTTAAAACTAAGGGTTCAAGAGTTTATACCTTCCTTGGAGAGTGGGTAGTCACTAACAAGCCTCTAGGAACCTTGATCTATGCTTAATCAACCTTAAGCTTTCATGAAAATCAAGAAAATCAAAGTAAGTTACTATTCACTACTATTCATCATCATCTTTGATGAGTGGATTAGCTATGCAAACCATGGAATCTTGATCTTAAACTCATGGTATAACTAAGTTATGAAATATAGGATCCAAGGAAACAAACCTTGTAATTTTCCATGGCCTAGAACTTGAGTTTTGAAAATCTATTTCTTCATTTCTTGAAAAGGCCGAATGGAAGAAGAAAGAAATGGGGGAGAGCTTTTGCTTGCTTGTCTTGCCTTGATATTTGTGCAAAGAATGCATGGTTGTGGTTAATTATTAGCTAAATATCTTGTTTTTTCACTTGCTTATGTCATTGCTTGCATCACTACTTTGCCACATGTCTCATTCTTGTGGTGTGATGATGTCACCTTGCTTCTAACCACATGTTTTAGCTTATATTAGAAGCTTCCTTCTCATGTTACTTGCATGTGCTTGCCCCTTGGACGTTTATTTTTTTTACGGTTCGCTTAACTCTCTTTCTCGTTGATCGTTTGAGGGATCATACCCGGGATCTTATTACTTGGGTTCCCTTAACCTTACAATACATTATATTCCTTTTTATAATCCTCTCTTATAATCCTTGAATTTAAATCCCTTTAATCATGTTACCTTATACTCAATTCTTTCGGTATCTGGTGGATTTTCGAGAAAAATCAAAGTGTTCGGAATTGGATTCTGACGATCTTTACATACACTTATTTACTTTATGGAATACTAATACGATCTTAGAATATCCATAACAGAACCCCTACATAGTGTGGCATGAAAAGTTTTCTCATTCAGCAAAAACACTATTCATAAGGGTTTCAAAATTTTCAAAAAATTGGGGTTATTACAGTCTCCCCTCCTTAAAAGGATTCCGTCCCGGAATCAGATAGAAAATGAATAGGGATACTCTCTTAGCATTGCACTTTCTAACTCTCGAGTAAATTTTCCCACATTGTGGTCCTACCACCAAACTCTGCCTAGTTTGATAATCCTTCTCCTAAGCACTTGTTCTTTTTCACTCTATAACCCTTCCCGGTTGCTCCATATAGGTTACGTCTGGTTGCATGTCTATGCACTCATATGCCCCTATTTGTCTGGCATCCGAATTACACTTCCTTAACATTGATATGTGGAACACGCTATGAACTTACTACATGTTCGGGGGTAGGGCTAGCTCATATGCTAACTTCCCAAAACGTCTTAATATATCCAAGGGTCCAACAATTTGTGGACTTAGCTTTCCTTTCTTTCCGAACCTCATCAATCCTTTCCAAGGGATACCTATAACATTTCTAGGTCCCCTATTTCATACTCTTTGTCCTTTCGAGTCAAATCAGCATACCTCTTATGTCCATCTTGGGTTACTACCAGCCGTCCTCTGATTAGATCTATTATATCCATGGCCCTTTGGGCTACTGCGGGTCCGAGCATCTTGCGCTCTACAACTTCATCCTAACATAAGGGAGATCGACATTGTCTTCCCTCAAGGATCTCATAAGGCGACATCTCGATAATGACATATGATCTATTGTCGTAAGAAAACTTAATCCGTGTTAAGTGATCATTCCAAATTCTTTCAAGTCTATTGCACAGACTCTTATTATAGCTTTTAGCATTAGAGCTTTTGCTTCTTAATACCTATTCTTTTCCAGCTCGTAATCGCTACTACCTTCCGTTCCTAATATTATCCTGGTTATACTTTTGCTTGTTAGCGCTCTATAACCTTTTAATAACCACGTCAACCTTAGTATCACGAATGTGCTTCCATTCTGAATACCACCATAACTTTACTACTCCTTTTTCAGATGTTTCTATTTCCCAAAGTTTGATCAATCATATAGAAGTAAAGGAATTTGTTGAGAGATCACTATGATCATGAACACTTGTTATATCGTATAGTTAGTACAGAAGGTGGCCAGCCTTTAGTACTTGACAAGCAATTAAACAATAGATGGTATCCTACTAGGCTTCTATCACACAGATAGATAGTCATTCGGCAATACCTCCCCTTTCTGGAAAGGTTGTTCATCTCAGCTTACATGAAATGAAAAGAAGAGAAAAGAATGAATTGAAGAGAATTGTATATATGAAAAAAAAATATACTGCCACAAAATATCTGGCTTGGAACCTACCTCTGAACTATAGAGGTTTGTCATAGGAGAACGAAACATATGAGTATTTATATCAACATCAAGTATTATAGCATCGTATTTCACATGCCTAAATATTTGCTATTCCGTCCATCATTCTATGGACCCATGCTCTTCCTCGAGCTTATACATAATCACCTTTGAAACTCCCTCGATTTCGAAAATCGAACCTGGGATCTCATTCTAGACATCATCGTTACTAGAGTTCTATGCTTGCACCACAACCTTCCTCGTATAATAATATGACTCTCTATTGATAAGAAAGAATAAATATACAATAGGTAGATACTCTACTTAATTAGTCTATCAATGATAACTTATACACTACCACGACCCGATTAGTGGTACTCAATCTCAACACCCATTCCAATACAACTCTCACGGTTGTAATCAGCTCAATACTCGCAGAATCATTGCTGCCGTACTATGGTCCACCACTGACCTACTGTAGTCATTCATTTTCCATGAAGTCTTAATAGCTAACCATACGGAGTCCATACATGTCGTATCAAATCCTTCTAAGGAGGTAACATAATCACCATTTCTGATTCATGAAGAACACTCCTGATCCTGACATACATACATGACATGAAGCAGATAAAATTGCAGAAGAGTTTCAATCAAAGCAACGATAGCAGGTTAATACCATTCTAAATCATATGCCTTAAATAGAAGACCTACTCAAAGGTTCGTCTAGTCCTTTTTGAAACATGGTCCTGACTTATCTCAAGATAGGACCTTCTAAGATAGATAGCCCGTTCATGGCGATTACACGAATTAAACCTTTACCAACTACTATTACGGTTGGGTATTGCACAGTCATCAGAAGGAATGTCAATCTTCCAAACCATAATACAACCTTCACAGCTTTAACCATCATCACTATATTCTTTTGGCACAAGCGCCTATAATTATCCTCTTACCTTTAAAGTGTTGGCCACCTCTTTGGCCTTTCCTGATAGTACAATTTCCTTACAATCAATGTCATTTTAACCACCTCCAAATAATTTTCTACCTCATTTCAATCACAGCTTATGTGAAGATGTTTTCCTTAAAATTAGATGGGTAAAAAAAAATATCACCATTTTTCCATAAGTTATTGCCTCAGTCTTTAGAGGCTAATCACTGTCAAGACTGACTCTCAATCATACTTAGAACATTTTTTATCCTAGGCCCTAATTGCCCTGAACAATTTCGACCATTACTGGTTCGATCCATACTTTCTCGTGGTGTAACACGTGCCCCACTTGGCATCATTATAATTATGACACATTTCCTTTATCAACATTTCTATTCTGGAGAATTTTGAATATTACCTTTCTCCTTGTAAAACCTCTAAGGTTATCCTTGAATCGTTCCTCCTGTATTCCCTAGATACAGGGCATATCAAAATACCATTTACTAATACTAAAACCATTGTCTATATACTTCTGAAAAATTTCTCCACTGATCCTTAAAGGTCGTTATTACCTTAATCCTTTCCAAATCATACTGTCAAAACTCATACTGTCCCTATTAAGGGTGAAATGCCAACCTTTATGCATTCCCCTAGGATTCATTTTAAGTTACCGATGTTCTATTCTTAATTCCACCTTTAAAAGGTACCTGCATCCTTCCATGGATAAATCAAGTCATATATCCCTGATAAGGGTGTCTTATTCAATCATTCCCACCTCGATAGTATATGCCTAATTTCACAATAACATCTGTATACAAAATGAGGTTAATCAAAATGGTCTCCAAAAGATAACAACGGTTATCCGCTTTTCTTGCCTAATCTGGTAACGATAACAAGGATGTTCTGGAAGATATTGGTCGTGTTTAACGTGAACTTCTTCTTAATAATTCCTTATTTACTTTTGTTGTTTATCTCAACAGTCACCTCAATGTTGGGATATCTTTCATATCTGGCATCTCCCTTTCTGGGTATCATGCCACTGGTCTTACACTTCACCTTCTTGAAGGTCACTTCCTTCATCCAATTTTCTTAATTTCTTACTTTCTTGTCTCCTCGGTCTATCCGCGTCTCATTATTTATCCTTCGAATTATCTCAAGGTTTCCTCGAATCTTCCCAACTTATAGGGGATAAAATATATGTATCTCTTATGCCCTCAACCATCAATTTTAACTCATGGTGAATCACCCTCATCCTGACGATTACATACTCTTCTATTTCTATTTCTACGAGTCTTTAGGGTTTCCTCATACCCAACTCCCTTATCATTCCTCAAACTCTATTGCCGTTATATTCCTTTCTCTTATCATTATTTCATGAACCAACATAACATAAGCATTGATTTCAAATATCCCGTCATTCTGGATTCGTGTCTTCAGAACGAATCTTGACAACTTTTACATCTTAGATTCATAATTCATCATACTCGTCTGCCTTTGTTCTGGCTCTAAAGCTTTTACACTATCTCCTTATCTTTGGAAATTACTTTCCCGAAAACAATTGACTGAACTTAAATCAGTTTATTATAATCTCTTGCTCCGTGCCTTCCTTGGCTTTTCACCAGCGGGTGGTCTCTCTCTTAGGAGGGTAAGTGACAAAAACAGTCTTTTGTGGTTCTTCAATCATTTTGAATCTCAAATGATTCCTATATTTCCTTTAGCTAGGCTCTTGCCTCGGCTAGGTCAGCTTGTTCCTTGGAACTCTGAGAGCTTAGCGACTTAAAGGTCATGAAAGAATTTCCTACCGCATTGTTTCCTCAAGGTGGTGGTTGGGGATAATAGTCTAAGTTCTTTTTAGACAGGTCCATGAATTGTCGTATAGGAGTACCGTCTCGGGTCTCCTTTCCTTACTCGACTTTCTGTTTCCTTAGTATGAAATGTTTCATCCTTCTCCCATACTTGGGGTTATCTTATACGTTAAAATCCTCATTTTCCACTTCATTATGTTATGGGTTCCTTCTATCTTGATGGCGTCCTCCCTGACTATCACATTCAGGGTTTGCCCTTAATCTTATTCCTTGAACTATGACTTTCATCTAAGGTCTCATCTTTAAGCTCTTGAACATTTGGAACCCAAATTCTATAGGAATACCTCATTATTCCCTTATCATCTTTCTCGGTATTAATCTCATATCTATTTGTTGGCTCTCTGCCTTCATTCATCACTTTTTCTGGCACAATATATTCTTTTCCGATAATTCGGTCTGTATTGCAATCTCAAACAGCTTTTCGGTACCGGCTCCGGTTACCTTCACTTCTATTTCCATTTTCTCAAAATCTCTTATAACTCTCCCAATGACATTATCATCTTGAGTCTCTCCTTTCTACTAAGGGCATCAGCCACCACATCGGCTTTCCCCGAATGATAAAGAATCTCTCAATCATAATTCTTGATTAGCTCTAACCGCCTCCTCTGGCGTATGTTGAGCTCTCTCTACGGGAAAATGTACTAGAGCACTTATGGCTTAGGTAAATCTCGCACTTCTCTCCATACAAGTAGTGCCTCCAATATTTAGGGCAAAACTATTGCCACGAGCCCAAGCTCATGGGTGGGGATATTGAATTTCATATTACCTTAATTGTCTTGACGTGTACGCGATTACCTTACCGTGCTGCATAAGCACGCCCTTGTGCGAAGCGTCACTACACTTCACAAAATCTCCTTTTCCATCCGGCAACGCCAGCATAGGGGCCGTCACCAACCTTTGCTTCAGTTCTTGAAAGCTGTTCTCGCATTTATCTGTCCATTCGAACTTCTCAGTCTTACGAGTAAGCTACGTTAAAGGGGGCTACTATCTTTACAAACTTGAACGAACCTCCGGTAGTGATCGACCAATCCTACCTCTGGTAGTCGACCTAACCATGGTCATCAATTCATCAGTGGTCCTTTATTCATTCTTGTCAGGATCCTCCATGGGATCCTCCTCAGCAACTATCCCTTCTAGGACAACATCCTCAACCGTTATATCCTCAATATCAACATTATCCGGTCCTGCATTAGGACGCTCCATCGGATCCACAATCTAATCTCCAATAAGTAATAAAACATCATCGTGTTGTTGCTCCGCAACCTCAGGGTTCGGAGTCCCGCTACCATATACGATAACGAACTACGCTTCTATCACGATATTTATAAGGGTTCACATAAGGGTTTTAACTGTCGGTGCTACGTTAGGTAGCCCGACTATGAACTTGGCAAGAGTTCTTATTATCTTAACGAACTTATTATCTTAACGTCACATCATCTCTGAGGTTTATAACGCTTAGCTCTGATACCATTTCTGTAACACCCCCAAATCCGGGGTCGGGGATCCGGGTTGTCACGAGTTCCATTTCCCTTAATAACACCCAATCTTAATAATTACTCAACTACTCTGTACTGTGATCCCACAATAAACACACACACCACACGTTATAGTCTCAGAGATGAACATCCAAAAATAACCATAAGTCATTTTATTCTACAATTATCTGCCAATACACCTTAAAAGGTTTTCTGAATAAATTTACATTTCTTTGCCATTATTACAATTCATAAATATACATAAATCTGGTACATCAAAAGTTGAAAGCCTAGCCTATTGGTAGTTCCTACCTCAGCTACAGCGACATCAACGCCTATAGAAAACTGCGGAATGTTTCCTATCCGCTCGCGAATTGGGAGCTTGGTCCTGTTCATCTTGCCTATCTGATGTTGTGTGATGAAAGAAGAAAGCAAGGGTGAGCAGCAAGCCCACCAAAATAATATGTATAATGATTAACAATATATGAGCCTTCTCATAGTACTCACAAAAGTCTTGGTCAAAAGAAATGAACCAAGTTTGATATTTTAATGTGATGAAGTCGCAAAATATTTAGTATATATACATATATACTTTTCAAAATCTTGGAAGTCCTCTTCCATGCATAATATACACAAAGTTCCAGTTTATAACTGTATAAAAATATCGTTGCAAGGTGATCTAATATATCTAACCTTGTCTCAACGTTTTTCTGAAAATCTTTGTCATACATAAGTTAATCATTTACTAGATATAAGTTTAAAAGATGAAGTTACAAGATACTCCAATATACTTATATCTTTTTCCAAATACTACTTGAACTACCACATACTACTTGAACTACCACCGTTCAAGTTATAATTAACTTCCAAAGTTCATAACACTGATGAGACTACAAGATAAGACTTGAATAGATTCAATCTTTGAAATATTTTGAAGAAAATGAAGTTATGATATACTTCATTAAGTCCCGATATATATATATATACCTATATATATACATACGTTTCCTGAAAACCTCTGTCATGTAAAGTATGAACAGAATTGCAATATCCAATAAATTTGGAAAGGAAAGAATTTTGGCATAAACCTGATATCTTGCTGATCAGGAAAAGATACCAATAAGTAACCTTTTCTACTAGTAGATGGACGAATTCCCCACTGGTCATCACCCTGGTCGCAATAGGACCTTATGCTGGACTGCCACTCAGCCACTTATGCATTTGATGGACTCCCACTGAGCCACTTACACTATCATGGACGCCCACTGAGCCCATGTTGCTTATGCCGACTCAATAGATGGACTTACTTCCCGAACGTTGGGTAAGTAATCAATTCATTTACCAAAACAGCAACCTCGTTGCGAATATATAATACACCACTGAGCCGGATTCCCAGGTTTTGAGCGAATATTTAAATCCCCTTTGAAAGGAAGATCTTAAATATAAAAATGAGTTTTGGGATCCGCTCTAACTTTTAAAAATCATTTTGAAGACTCGAAAACATTTTTAAGAATGTTTGGAGTAATACTGATTTATTAAAATAAATCAGTCCCGATATGAAAGAAATATCTGAATATTATTATTTAAATAATATTCCCATAAGAATAATTGAGGTAGAAGTTGGAAAACTTATACTTGAATGAATAGCAAATAATCAAAGATATACTTATACGAAAGTAATATCTTTATTTGAATAATCAAAAATAAGTTTGATTATCGACACCTTATTCTTTAATACAATAAAGAATATTATTAAGTAATAAGCGGAGTCATAATACCTCGAATGAATACTATAAATAATATTTATAAAATAAAGGAGTCATACATCCTCAAATGAATATCCAAGTAATATTCAATTATAATATAAACTGAGTCATAAGCCCTCGAATGAATATTCAAATAATATTCAAATAATAAAATAAACTGAGTCATAAGCCCTCGAATGAATATTCAAATAATATTCAAATAATAAAATAAACTGAGTCATAAGCCCTCGAATGAATATTCAAATAATATTCAAATAATAAAATAAACTGAGTCATAAGCCCTCGAATGAATACTCAAATTAATATTCAATTAAGTAAAATAAAGGTATCGAATAAACCTTATTCGATCCATAGTTTTAAAAACTATATCCATATATATATATAATATACTCGGGAACATCGACTCCCGGTTTAGAAATATGTTCACCTTTTATCCCCTATACTAAGGGTATACGCAACTACTTGCTTATTTCTAGCATAGGTATTATGCAACTATAAGCATTGAAATCAACAGATAGATAACCAGATTACGAAACAGACATGCATATATACCATATCAGCATGCTCCAATATATCGCAAAATTTGCTAATAACAATCATGCACTATCACAAGATAATGCATATACATATATTTACATCACAACAACAGTATATCGGGTAGAAAACTTGCCTGAGCGACTGGGGGTTACGAATGGCTCGGGACGAGTCTGGTAACCTATAAGCAACAAGTAAGTTGGAATTAAACCAAAGTCACTTGTAAATCTATACTCTAACCAACTCAGACTCTAACGCTCGTTTTACGCTTAACGATTTACTTAAGTCGCTCGAGTACCCTCGGCTCCACCATTTTTAATAATTTACCCATTACGAGTTTTAAGGCGATTCTTTTGCGAGTGTCTTATCAACTGCCTAACACACTCTACATAAATGTTTCATGCTCCAATTAGTCATTTAAGGGCCTTAACCAAGGTTTCAAAGTAAGGCGAGGGGTAAAGGTTCGTTCGCAAAACACCGTTACTTAAAACGGTCGTTTCTCCTAAACCGTACATCGGATTCAAGCAAACCACATATCAAAACGAAGCTTGAAACATAACCTATCTAAGCATGGAAGTGGTTAGTTTATAGAAGTGGGTGTTCGGGTCCAACAGTTAATCACAAAACAGTTTATAGAAAATCGGGCATTACGACGGCTATAACCTAACGATTTCCAAAGTTTAAACTACACCAAATCATCACCAATTCAACAACAATCCAACATCCATCAACATCAAACTAAACCCATTAATCTAAGCACTATTATCATCCAAACAAACCAAACTTAAAACTAAGGGTTCAAGAGTTTATACCTTCCTTGAAGAGTGGATAGTCACTAACAAGCCTCTAGGAACCTTGCTCTATGCTTAATCAACCTTAAGCTTTCATGAAAATCAAGAAAATCAAAGTAAGTTACTATTCACTACTATTCATCATCATCTTTGATGAGTGGATTAGCTATGCAAACCATGGAATCTTGATCTTAAACTCATGGTATAACTAAGTTATGAAATATAGGATCCAAGGAAACAAACCTTGTAATTTTCCATGGCCTAGAACTTGAGTTTTGAAAATCTATTTCTTCATTTCTTGAAAAGGCCGAATGGAAGAAGAAAGAAATGGGGGAGAGCTTTTGCTTGCTTGTCTTGCCTTGATATTTGTGCAAAGAATGCATGGTTGTGGTTAATTATTGGCTAAATATCTTGTTTTCACTTGCTTATGTCATTGCTTGCATCACTACTTTGCCACATGTCTCATTCTTGTGGTGTGATGATGTCACCTTGCTTCTAACCACATGTTTTAGCTTATATTAGAAGCTTCCTTCTCATGTTACTTGCATGTGCTTGCCCCTTGGACGTTTATTTGTTTTACGGTTCGCTTAACTCTCTTTCTCGTTGATCGTTTGAGGGATCATACCCGGGATCTTATTACTTGGGTTCCCTTAACCTTTCTCAATACATTATATTCCTTTTTATAATCCTCTCTTATAATCCTTGAATTTAAATCCCTTTAATCATGTTACCTTATACTCAATTCTTTCAGTATCTGGTGGATTTTCGAGAAAAATCAAAGTGTTCGGAATTGGATTCTGACGATCTTTACATACACCTATTTACTTTATGGAATACTAATACGATCTTAGAATATCCATAACAGAAACCCTACATAGTGTGGCATGAAAAGTTTTCTCATTCATCAAAAACACTATTCTTAAGGGTTTCAAAAATTTCCAAAAATTGGGGTTATTACAAAGACTTTCATAGAATCTTAAAAATAAAAACCTAAAGAATATAACTATT